>NC_088641.1:14982505-15165135 GCF_036013475.1 Columba livia | reverse complement strand
TGACCTGACCCGGGCGCGGGGCGGAGAAATGGGGAATGGGGGTCCTGAGGTGGCGTGTCTGACCTGGTGCTCGCGCGGTCTTTCTGTCTCTCGTCTGTCTGTTTCCTTCATTTTCTCCTTTTTTGACCTCCTGCTGGGCCTTCTGTTATGGCCCCGACTACCACCGCTGCCTCTTGGTTATCATCGCCACAGTACCCAGCCGGCTGGGAGAAGATGCCAAAATGGCCACCGGCAACTACTTTGGTTTCACCCATAGTGGGGCTGCTGCCCAGTATAGGTAACCGCTGCGACCCCTCCCTGCTCTGCCCCGCCCCTCCTCTCCCTCTGTCCGGTGCCGGAGCCACCTCTCCCCTCTTCGCCTCCGGTCCTGTGTCCCTGACTGGGATCTTCCTGCCCCCTCGGGGGTAAGTGCTGAGGACTGCTCCCATCCCCCGCCCCGTGTGGAGGCCTTTTCTGCACCCAGCTCTTCTGGGAGGGTTGTGCTTGGGACCCTCCTGCTTGTCTGCCCTGCTGTGTTTTCCTGTTCTCCTGGTTGGGGTCTCCCTGTATCCCCAGTGGTGTGAGGGTGGGGAGGTGGAGCTGGGCACCATGGAGGAGGAGGAGAATCAGCGGCAGCATCAGGTCCTGAGGCCCTTAAATTAAAATGGTCACTTGCCGTCAACAACATCAGTGAGTTACTGTCCCTGGGCCCTTCAGCTTCAGGGATGATGGGGCTTGCTCCTCAAGTCTTTGCCCTACTTCTGTGTGTGTGGGAGGACAGAATGCTTTTTAATATAGGTTAAAATAATACCAACCCAACCTATGGGAGATTGGATGGATAAAATACAGGAAGACTGTCTCATACATATGGGGGAAAATATAGGGGACTGTCTAATTCCACTGAAGCAATGTTATAATTAATGTCTCTCAGAAATTAGTAAAGGTACTTTCAGGGCCAAGCAACTTTTTAAGAGATTTCCTACTTGGATATTTAAGACCAGGAGCAGGTGTTATAGTGGAGCTCAGGTACCTGTAACTGTACATCTTGGATAGACATACTCCCTTAAATCTTTGTATCTTTGTACTCGTGCATCCAAATTGTGTATCAGAGTGTTAAAAAGTAATTGGTAGCATCTATTATCTCCCTTTTACTTAATTTGGCAGAAAACTGATATAGTCGGGAACATCTTAACATTTTTGGCTTGTATTGGAGTAGCACCTTGAAGCCCACATTTGATTCTACATTATTAGTTTCATAAATCTGTAATTAAGACCTTCCTTGACTCCGGAGTCCTTGGTTAATGGGAAAAACAGAAGAATAAAGCAAATATATGAGAGGTTATTAAGAAAAGAATTCAGGTCTGTGCTGCTGTTAACTAGCTAATCAAAACTGCATACCTGACAGTTTTAGGAATGTACAGTTTTATGGGGATCTTGGAATGACTCCAAATCTATTCTTTCTATTTGTTCTTTCCTGGAAATGGATGTAAAGTGCATTAATTTTAATTTAAAGTATAATAGTTTGAGAGAATTAACTTTAGCCTGTCTTCTTGTTATTTTAAGATTAGGTGCTCACAGTATGTTTGTTTTATTTGACAGTTATAGTGAAATTTGAAACTGGGTCGTCATGGGAGATAAAGGAGTTTCTAAGTAGCATAAAGGAATATTTTATTTTGTAAGTAAATAGTCTTTAATAGTAAACTTTTGTGAATCAGTAAAAGACTCTGCATCCTATAAATGGTTTGTATATTTATCACATCTGAAAGTGAAGAGATGCAGCAATCAGTGTTAAAGCAGTCCTTTCATAAGAATGAAATTTATATTTTGAACAGAAAACACAGGATTGGCTTAAAATGTCTAAAAATGAGCTTACCTTTATGAAGCAGATTTGGCAGGTCCTTAGTAGCTTGTTTATTGAGTACTACAAAATGTATATTCTAGTTCAGTATATTTGAGAAAGAGATGGTGGTGACAGGGGAAGATATTAAAAGAGAGAATATTGCAACAAGTCCTCCAAGATTGTTACCAGTATTCAAAGTAACAGTTTGTAAAATAACAAAATTCCTGTGTCATTAGAAACTAGGATAATAGAGAATACAAATGTATGTTTATCTGCATAGTTAATACATAGGTGAGTCTCATAAGTCTATAAAAAAAAAATCTGACCACAGAACTAATTCATGTATTTTTTTAAAAAGTTGCTTAAAATAGAAAATTGTTTTAGGAGGGGCAAATCAGGCACTTGAAACTGAAGGCATTAGTTTTTTTTATATATGCCATTTAGAAGTCCCAATGCTGTAGTTTTTATAGCAAGTAACAGAAACTTTCATAATGAACACATTATTAGTCATATTTTGGGGGTTTTCTCTTGACAAAATGGCTGTCAAAAATTCTGATACACTGGGAGAATTTTAGGCTTCAACTTTAAAGGAATCTCAGTCAGTGCTCCCTAATAATAAAATATAGACTCCTGTTGATTTCAGCACTTCAGCTAAGTGCAAAAAAAACTGTGCAATTCTTTTTAGGATATAGGTCTTTATTGGAATATCTCAAAGTATGAAACTTAAACCTTTAGCTGGAGACATGCAGAAGAAAAAAAAAAATAAATACAACTTTGCATCAGAAAGAAGAGAGCCTAAATAGTTCCTGATAAATAATTTCAAAGGAGCAAGATCTGCTATACTAATTAAATATTTGAAAGATGTGTGTAGTGAAGGTTTTCTGTATTAAATTCTAGACTTGTTGTAGACCAGTATAAACCCTGTTGGAATTCCAGTTTCTCAAAATGACAATATTCTAATTTGCATTAATAGTAGTTGTGAACACAGGCACAGGCAGGTCGCAAGAAGAGCCAGAGGCCACTAATGCAATTGCAAAGAGCAAGTTTTATTTTAGTTACCTCTCTACCAGGGGATCTCCAAAGAAGCACATAAGCTCCTGGGCAGAGGTGACACAAGTGGGGATGCAGGTGCTGCAGAATTCATCCCTGGTAGAAGATCACTGGGCCTACTGCGCTTGCCTGTATTTCAAGGCTTCAAGCAGGCGCAGCCTTTCACTTTCTCACAGCAAAGCAGGAATCTCAGGCATAGTGATAAGGTGTCCTAGAGTTTCTCACAGACCTATGTTATCTAACACAGAGGTTCTACTTGTCAAGCATACAAGGTCAGTAAAACAATTAGTGTGATGTGCTTTTTCTACACCATAGCTGCAGCCGCTTGAGTGTATTTACAATGAGCTTCCTTGCCATTCTTGCGCAATACCCATACAGTAGTGAAGGGACTATGTATTAGATCTATTGGATTCAAGGAAATAGCTTCTTAAAATCAACAATTGAAAAGATTACGAAGCTATTATTGGCATAGAAATCACTGTGATTCTATTTTATGTGTGGCCATGGTGAATCATTTAAATATTCCCTCATCTTTCATATGAAGGATAAATTAAAATTTATCCAAGGAATATAGTCTTAACATTAAATACTGATATTTGAAGCAGTTATAAAGGCCAGATTAATAGCTGCTCAGATATTAGGTCCTGGATTTGGAAAATTCGTGGGTAGTGGGTGCAGGAGTCAATAATGTATTTAGTGTTGTAACAGTGTAAGCAGTATAGTTCCCTGAATTGACTGGATGAGAAAGGGAATAGATGTCTGTTTTTATTAGTTCATAAATACTAGTTTTCATAAAATACATTTGAAATCTTAACTCATTTCATAGTTAATCAAAAGGCAGCAAAAGAGTTAAGTGGCCTTTAAACCTGTAAATAATGGATTAGAAGCATTCTTTTTCCTTTTAGTGTTGTCACTGCATAAAATTTCCTGCTGCCCTACTCATTCAGAATTTTTTTGTGTGCACTGCCCAGTAATAACATCATGACTTAATGAGAGAAGCATTAGATTTATGAAAATACTAATACAGGAAATGTCTCTGAATACTGCAGTACCTTTGTATTTTGTGGTAGTGGTTGTATTGGGGCCTAAGGTTATAAACCTGCAAGCAATGGAAAACTCATCTGTTACTTATTTAAGTAACTGTATTAATCCATCTGTTTAGGAGCCTGAAATAAATGTGGAATTTGGTGATACTAGTCCTCTTTCCTTTTTATGTGTGTGCTCTGTAGGCCACCTGAACCACTGTGTGTTTGTTAAATTTGAAATGAGCAAGCTAATATTGGCTTGTCTTTCATGTGTTAGAGTTCTTGGTTCAGGGCTGGAGAAGAGGCAGAGTTATGCTTTTATTTTAAAGTTGGCTGCCTGAAATGTGGGGATGCTGGTGGAGCAGTAGAGATGTTGATAAATGTTTGGACAGAGAAGTATGCAAATGTGGTAGCCTCATTTAATTAACCTTGTGTTAAGATTTTGGTTTCTGTTAAGAAGGTAAAGAATCTTTGAGTGTCTGAGTTTCATCGTAGTGATGTTCATACTGTGTCCTTGCTCTAATGAGATGGGAGATTCTTGGGTAGTTAGGAGTGACTTATTATCTTTGAATTGCTATCAAGTAGTGTGAATATTACTAAGTGTGGTAAGCCTTCACAGATAAAGGCAATTGTCAGCAAGGGTCAGAGCCAATCACAGTACCTGTGAGTTTAAGAGTCTTCTAGGCAGGTATACAGAAGTGAACTCTTGCAGTTATAGCTAGTTTGGCATTCAAGTGCATTGTGTGATATTACAGGATATTAGAGACTGGTGCAGAAGAGTAAAGGAAGGTGAAATGCTGTGGATGGATAAGTTGGCTACTGAGAATTGTTTGGGGGTGGAGTGTTGTTTCACATTTGCTAGTACTTCTAATTAACTTTTGTCTTCAGTGTCTGTCCCAGTTACCAATTCTTTAACTAGATACCAGTTTCAAAAGTATTTAGTCTTTCAGACGTGTTAGGGCTGTAATCCACACAGGCCTTCTAGCCCAAGCTTAAAGTATCACTAAACATAATTCAGACTTGTACTGGTGGACAACAGGAAGACAGGGACAATACCAAGTGGGACTTAAGGTTTCTGAAGTGAAAATTTGCCACTAGACTTAAACTTAAGGAAGACATTTATTCATCTTACCGTATTGTGTTATATGCACCCCATTCTAAAATGCATGGGGAATGAAAGTCATTAAAATTTTATTGTAGAATGGATGTACATATATCATAGTGTAAAAAAACTCCATATGCTTTCCTTCTGTGAATTTTATGCCCATGCTATCTTGAGTTGCATTGCATCTTAAAGGATATGCATTTTTAGCAAAAGGGACTTCACTGAATATGATTGAGATGCATGGTGTTGATTCCCCTTAGTTCAATCTATGTTAGTCTTAAGTGCCATCTTAAATAAGCTAGAACAGCATGTTTAATGTACACAAGAAGCCTTCAGTAAGTTACTGCTGTTTTAAAAAATATTTTGATAGACTTATTTTCAAATCAGTGAGGTCCCACTCTCAAAGGAGATATGTCAACATTAGAAAGGCAGCAAGGGGCTCTGGGTTTGTTAACAGGGGCCATATGCCAGTATTGCAGTTGAATAATGATGGGGAGACAGAGGAAGTAGTGGTAACTGGGGAGGAAAGGTGCCTCACTAATCAGAGGAGTCTTTGTCATTTTCAGGAGGGAAGTCTGCCAACTAGTTTAAATATGCTACAGGCTGATGTCTTTAGTTAACTGAGCACTTGGGGAAGCTTTTCTGTTAAAGGTATAGTTATGTCCTTTGTAGTTGTAACCTCAAAATGGATTGATGGTTGTAGGCTTAACTCTGGGGTGTTAAATTATGTGTAAAATTTTGTCTGCTGCTTGAATGCGACAATGGTAGGTTAAAGTGTAGTTACATTATTGGTACCTAGAAAAGCAAAGTAGTAGCTTAATGCAGAAAACATAGACTATTTAAAGGATTTAATACAATTTTCCATACTAGTGAAGTTTCTTTCCTTTTATAGAGAACTTGCCAGTATTAGCATTTTTTCTGTTTAGCATCTTCATTAATCATCTGGATGATGGGGCAGTGTACCATCAGCAAGTTTGCTGATGATGCAAAACTGGGAGCAGTGGCTGATGTGCCAGAGGGTTGCACTGCCATCCAGAGAAAGATCTTAATGGGCTGGAGAAATGAGCTGACAGAAACCTCATTAAATTTAACAGGGGGAAGTGCAAAGTCCTGCACCTGGGGAGGAACAGCCCCATGCACCAGTATATGCTGGGGGCCACAAAACTGGAAAGCAGCTTGGCAGAAAAGGACCTGGGGGGTCCTGGTGAACACCAAGTTGAACTTGCATCAACAATGTGCCCTTGCAGCAAAGGCAGCAGATGACATCCTGGGCTGCATTAGACAAAGTATTGCCCGCAGGTCAAGGGAGCTAATCCTTCCTCTTTAACCCATCACTGGTGAGGCCACACCTGGAGTCCTGTGTCCAGTTCTGGGCTCCCCAGAAAGACATGGACATACTGGAGAGAGTCCAATAAGGGGCCACAAAGATGATGAAGGGACTGGAGCCTCTCTCCTATGAGGAAAGGCTGAAAGAGCTGAGACTCTTTAGCCTAGAGATGAGAAGGCTCAGGGTGGATCTTATTAATGTATATAAATACTTGAAGGAAGGGTGCAAAGAGGACAGAGCCATGCTCTTTTCAGTGGTGACCAGTGACAGGACCGGAGACAATGGGCACAAACCAAAACACAGGAGGTTCCTTCTGAACATCAGGAAACATTTGTGACTGAGCACTGGCACAGGTTGCCCAGGGAACTTGTGGAGTCTCCCTCCTTGGAGATATTCAAAAGCTGTCTGGACATGGTCCTGGGCAACTGGCTATAGGTGGCCGTGCTTGAGTGGGATTGGAGCCCCAGATGATGTCCAGAGGTCCCTTTCAACCTCAACCATTCTTTGGTTCTGTGATTTTTGTCAGGGAAAATGTTAGTAGCTGATGCTTTTTCAGGCAGATGTAACATCTCAAGCTCAGTTCTTTTTGTTTTATGTTATCATTGTAAACATGGTTGTTAACTAGACTTGAATAAAATCAATGTTTTGATAACAAAGGAAGCATTGAGCTATCCATTGTGTGCAACTGAGTAAAGAGAGGTAGACACAGAGCATGTATTTGCATCAGTTACAGACACTTGCAGTTATGTTGTGATGTTAGGTGAGGAGGACATTGCAGAATTTGACTGGATTTCAATCAATTAGCGAGACTAAATGTGAAGATGAACAAAGCAGTAAGGGTGTATTGAAAACATGATATCAATCTTTGAGGTAAGTTCTTGATAGTATATTGTTTAGCTATCCATTCGCAATTGGTATTTTTTGTTTTTAATGGAGTGATGCAAGGATGTCTTTAGAAACAAGGAAGAAGAAGGAAAACTCAAAATTAGTACAGGAACTGTCTTTTTTAGGCCGTGTGTAGTTAAACCATAAAATATGTTACCAGGAACTGCTAAAATTTAACTGAATTCAGGAGAGGATTGCACATGTGCATGCCTTCAGGTCTAGTGAATTGCATTACAGTGTTCTGTTCACAAAGTTGTAATAATAGAAAATAATAATTTTCATTAGAGTTCTAAAATGATAGATTCAGTCTTCAAAATTTTATGTCTATAGTGAGTTACAGGCTCTAGAAAAACAGAAGTCTATAAGTCTCTTCTAAAATACAACTTACTGTAGTGTGATATTTCACTTCAGCTTTTTATGCTGTTTATTGTCAAGTGTGTTTAGGAGAAAGAAGCTTTTTTTTAAAAAAAAGTTTTTCTTTTAATCTACCCAGGTTCCATTAACACACCTGAAATTTCATCTGACCAGTTATTTGTTCAGTAGTGCCTCTTCCTAGGTTAGGAACTGAAGATTTCAGTTTTAAGTCATACTTGTTTCAGCCTTCATATCCATGAAAGAAAAACTGCAGAATTGTATTTTTTTCTATTCTGATTTGTTTTCCTGGGGAAAGAGAGAAAAAGGCAGAAAGGCTTGGAGGCCCACTGCAAAATGGTAGAATGGCAAAAAGCCGAACCAAAGGAAACTCCCAAATGGAACTCAACTGAAATGGAGCAGAACTGGAATGGTTTATCCTAGCTGGAAAACCTGAATCTGCTGAAATATGAAGCATGGCATGGAATATTATCCTTGATCAGTCTGGGTATCAGTCAAGGTCTGCCCCATCTATGCTCCCTTCTTAGCTGCCTCACACCAGCAGGCAGAGAGCTCAGAAACATCATGGTTTCCAGACAACAATGAAGACTAACAGTAAGTTCTTACATTCTCTTTGTTCCAACTCAAAAGCACTGGAAAGTGTCTCAAGGTGTTATCTTTTTGTTCTCAAACTAAATTGAAACAACAGCCGTGCTAGCTACAGAAAAGTTTCAAACTTGTTAGAGTAGTTCCTTCTCACAAGGTTTCCTGTAGTAGGGACTCAGGTGTGGATTCCAGAAATTCTTTTAAAATAATTTATTTGCAAGGCACAGCATAGAGCAGCTACGAGCTAGGTGCCTCCTGAAGAGGGACCTTCAGCAGAAAAGAGAACTTAAGCAATTATACCCCCTGCAATCTAAGCCCTCACTCCCTGTGTGTCACTCCAGGCCAATTGCAAAATTAGTCTGGGGTTTCCCTGTTCTTCATTGGATCTCTTCATTTTTGTCAGGCAGGCTGTCAGTTAAAATTCTGACCTTCAGTTGCTATTCTGCACCTGTGGCTGAAGAAAATAAGTTCTTGACAATAGTCAAAACATTGTTCTGTTTTGTCTTCTGTTAGGTGCAGTTCTGTTCTTTTACTTATCTCCAGGGACACAGCTCCCCTTGTAGCTTGAAGATTCTCAGGCCTTTTTTTCACTTTAAGAAGCAGAAAGTTTCAAAGGTTCACAGCTTGCAGAAGCTAAGCAAACTTACTTATGCTAAGTGAAATCTATATTAGCAGTTTCTAACCAAGTTCTACATAAAGCAGTATAACCAATAATTCAATAAGCAAAGGCAGTCTATTCTCTAACAAACTGCATGAAGAAAATTAACTCGCTTTCAGTCAAACCTATGCAATCAGTGTGATGAAAAGCAAGGCTTATAGTGTCCAGTTCTGGGCCCTCAGTTCAAGAAGGACAGGTAACTGCTGGAGAGGGTCCAGCGTAGGGCAACCAAGATGATTAAGGGAGTGGAGCACCTCCCTTATGAAGAAAGGCTGAGGGAGCTGGGTCTCTATAGTTTGGAGAAGAGGAGACTAAGGGGGGGGACCTTATTAATGTTTATAAATATATAAAGGGTGAGTGCCATGAGGATGGAGCCAGGCTCTTCTCGGTGGCCAACAATGATAGGACAAGGGGTAATGGGATCAAGCTGGAACACAAGAGGTTCCACTTAAATTTGAGAAGAAACTTCTTCTCAGTGAGGGTGACAGAGCACTGGACCAGACTGCCCAGGGAGGTTGTGGAGTCTCCTTCTCTGGAGACATTCAAAACCCGCCTGGACATGTTCCTGTGCGACCTCACTTAGGCGTTCCTGCTCCAGCAGGGGGATTGGACTAGATGATCTTTTGAGGTCACTTCCAATCCCAAACATACTGTGATACTGTGATAGTGAATCTTTTATGTATTTTCTGCTATATATACCTTTTAGGTGCTATATGTCCTATATGGAAATATACTGTGATTTTCTGAAAGTGTATTCCTCTGACAGTAATTGCTATGGATACCTTATTTAGTTTCTTAATCCATTATTTGCTCCACAAATATCCTAATGTGGAAAAGAAATATCTTGTAGTCTTAAGTCACGTAAAGTTACTACCTGGCAAAATCAATAGCATTATATCAGTGTTGCATTTTCTTGATATTGTTAATGTGTAATAAATAAAGCTTTCTACCTTCAATTTATTTAAAAAAACCCACAAAAACAAACAAACAAACAAATCACAAAACAAACAAACAATCAAAAAACCAACCAACCAACCAACCAAACAACAACAACAACAACAACAAAAAAAACAAAACCAAAAAACACCACACCAAAACCAAATCTTAACGCATTTTTACTAGAAAAGGACAATAGCTGGAAATGAAAAAGGACAAGAGCAAAGTGTTCTCCAGAAGAAAATTTAGTATTTGTTTCTTAAATTTAAATGCTCTTAATTATCTGTCATTCTTAGGCTGAAAAATCACAAGAAATCCAGACCTTGCTATTAGGTTGGTGCAAAAGTAATTGCGTTTTTTTGCTTTGTTGAAATTTACTTTTTGATATTGGAATACATTCTTAAGGAAATGTGGTTATGTCATACATAATTTTAATGTGTTTTTCTCACCTTATGTTTTTTTTGCTACTGACTCCTTACTTGCTATTTATATTTACTTTAGACTATGGAAATTATGTTAGACAAAAAGCAAATTCAAGCGATTTTTCTTATTTGAGTTCAAAATGGGTCGTAAAGCAGCGGAGACAATGCACAACGTCAACAAGGCATTTGGCCCAACAACTGCTAATGAACAAACATACAGTGCAGTGGTGGTTCAAGAAGTTTTGCAGAGGAGACGAGAGCCTTGAAGATGAGAGGAGCATAGTGGCCAGTTATTGGAATTTGACAATGACCAATTAAGAGCAATCGTTGAAGCTGATCCTCTTATAACTACACGAGAAGTTGTCAAGTTGTCGAAGAACTCAGCATCTACCATGTCGACCATTTTTATGGTCATCTGGTGTTTGTAGCAAACTGGAAAGATGAAAAAGTTTGATAAGTGGGTGCTTCAGGAGCTGACCGAAAATTAAAATAAATAAATAAATAAATAAAATTGTTCTTTTGAAGTGTCATCTCCTCTTATTCTACACAACAACAATGAGCAGTTTCTCAATCAGATTGTGACGTAGGATGAAAAGTGGATTTTATATGACAACTGGTGATGACCAGCTCAGTGGTTGGACCGAGAAGAACCTCCAAAGCACTTCCCAAAGCCAAACTTGCACCAAAAAAAGGCCATGGTCTCTGCTGCTGCTTTGATCCACTCCAGCTCTCTGAATCCTGGCAAAACCATTCCATCTGAGAAGTATGCTCAGCAAATCGATGAGATGCACCAAAAATGGCAATGCCTGCAGCTGGCATCGGTCGACAGAAAGGGCCCTGTTCTTCACCATGACAATGCCCAACTGCACGTCACACAACCAGTGCTTCAAAAGTTGAACAAATTGGGCTATGAAGTTTTGCTTCATCTGCCACATTCACTTGACCTCTCACCAACTGGTTACCATGTATTCGAGCATCTCAACAACTTTTTGGAGGGAAAACACTTCCACAACCAGCAGGATGCAGAAAATGCTTTCCAAGAGTTCATTGAATCCTGAAGCACAGATTTTTACACTATAGGAATAAACAAACCTATTTCTCATTGGCAAAACTGTGTTGACTGTAATGGTTCCTACTTTGATTAATAAAGATGTGTTTGAGCCTACTTATGGTTTCAAATTCACGGTCCAAAACTGCAATTATTTTTGCACCAACCTAATAGAAAAAAGTAACTAACAAGTGAGATTCTCTATTTTAGATCTAATTATAGTACAAGTTCTCATCTAAGCTCTTTTTTTTTGTTGGAAAAATGTTGCTCTTCTGTGAACTTAGATTAAATATCTACTTAAATTAGAAACACCTGTGTGTTTTGGAACTGGAGAACAATGTTTTGGTAAGTGGATACCAATAATTTGTTAATTGCTATTGATCTGCGCTTTCTGCCTCCTAGCCAGCTTCTGACTTAAAATCATTTTAGGTGTGGTGCCATCTTTTTTCACTTTGGAAGCCCTATTTATTTTTCTGTATAAACAACACTTCTATGGTTTCCCTGTTGAAGATCTTTGTGCAGTTCAGAAAATATTTTTAATTGCTTCTTGAATATTTAGTTTTTTGAAAAGGGGAATAAAAAATACTAAGAGAAATATGAAATAATTAATCTAGTTATTTTAATAATTAATGTAGAGTAATGATGGCTAACACCATTTTGAGATCTTGTTCTCAGGGCATGGAGTTTTTGTTGCTGGTGCTTTAATACCACTTAGCCAAATGTAAGTGTTCAGGTGGGACTTTTCCAGGCTAATTATCTATCTGTAATACTTTTTGTTAAGCTATACTATAGTTTAGTTGATTTTATAAGTTATACTATAGCTTAATTCATGGTGTAGAATTGGGCAAAATTGATGCCTTAGTGTTTTGGAATGAGGACTTAAAAGTTGCAAATGGAAAATAGATTATTTTTTTTTTTTTTTTTTTACGTGTTATGCTGTTTCAGAATCACAGTTCTGAGTGTACACAGTAATATTAAACATTGATACCATCAAAGTAACTGCAGTCTGCAGTGTTACTCTTATGTCCAGCTTGCAAAGTATTAAAGCAAAATATGCACCTGTCTGCAGGTGAAAGGAGTTTCATACATCAGACAGCAATGTGGACAAGGCTAATTTTTGCTGTGGCCTTTGCTCTGGGATGAATTCTGCAAGATTGTTAGTGTGGCCCTTCACTCCCCAGAATATCAGATTGACATGGAATTGGAGATTAGTGTGGAGAAAGCTCACTGCAGTCAGTCTTATCTAGGAGGTTTAATATCATAGTGGTATTTCATATGTGGCACTTTTTTGATACTAATGCATCAGAAAGATTAATATTTTCCATCACTAATGTCAGTAGAATAGTGTAAAGAATTCTTTTGAGGTTCCTTAGGTAAGATGTGTAAGATGAGTGCAAGCTAGGTATACACTGGGGTGTAAAACTTGAATAGAAGCAAGCTTATTTGGGAGGAAGAAGCAAAGAGCAGGGGAAAATAGGGATATGCATGTAGCAGTTCAAGGCAGATAGGGAAAGACAAAAAAACATTAGGTAAGGTGCTGGAAATTACTTTCTGTAGTTGAGTGAAACATACATCTACAGAACCTGGAGCAGAACAATTGAGTGCAACATGTAGACTGTAAACTGGCTGTGAAAACACAGTGAAATAGAAATCTGAGCTAGAATATGAGTATGAAGAATGTGGGTTATTCCTAGAAAACAAAACCAAGCAAGCTCGATGGGAAAGCACTGTTACTATTGTGATCAGCTAAAGAAATAGGTGTGGTATGAATTAAATACATTCTTTTTCAATTAAAATCTCTGGCAGAAGAGGTATTATTAGAGCAATACAGCAGAATAAGATTGGAAGTCCTTTGCCTGTAACTACTTAAAGAATGGTGTTTAATTTTGATAGTAAGTTAAAACACTGTAAGAATTGTAATATGAAGTTACCTTGAACTGAATGTTCACAAACTGGGTTTGCTTTAAGTAAATGTTGGTCTAGAACTCATTTGCTTTTGAAACTCAATCATTTATAAACTAAGGAAAAATTTCTTGACAGTGGGGGTGCTCAGACACTGAAACAGATTGTCTAGAACAGTCTTGCAGTCTCCATTCTTGGAGATGATTGGAACCTAATTGGACACAAAGCCCTGAAAAACCTAATATAACTTTGAAATTAGCTGTGCTTTGAGCACAGGGTTAGAACAGATGACTTCCAAATCTTTGTTTCAGCTTAAATTATTCTGTGATTTTTAAGCTCTGCCTAGTTAGTAAAGCTGGTTGGACTGCGTATCTTTTCATATGAAGAACGCTAGTATTCCTTGAATTCAAATATGATCATTGTAATAAACAATTCTAAGAGTTAGAGATGTTTGTTCATTAAAGCTTCTTAAAAGGAAACGCTCAGGGGTTCTTGTGCAACACGGGAAGCCCCTGCCCTTTGTTATGCAATTGCCTTAAATGTTCGATCCTCTAAAGGTGGGGGGGGGCAGGGGTAGGTGAGAAGATAGGAGATTAACTGCCTGGCAACAGAGGACACATTCGCAGAAAGAACGAGTGACGTGGCACTCTGAGCAACCAACCCGGGACTGTCGGCCCTATAAAAAGTTCGGAAGAAGTTTTTCCCGCGCGCGCCACTGGAGGAGCGTAATCTCCTGGCCGCCCAGCGCTGTTTTTGCTTACTGCGTTGAAATCCATCGGGAATAAATTTCTGTTATTCAAGTTAATTTCGAGTCAAAATTTATTACAATTTGGTGCCGTGACTCGGATGAAGGATATTCGGTGGCAACCCCTCTAAGGGAGGCGCCCCGCTTCTTTTTTTAAGCGGCCCTTGTGGGACTCTTGTCACCGGATCCTTCACCAACGAACATTCTAAATTGCAATAAGCAAAGTAAATGCCGGCAGCCCCTTAAACTTTGTGCACGAAGACCCGAGTGAAGACGCAGGACGCGTGAGTATAGGCCGGTTATCCACTGGGTTGGGATTCCTGAGATACAGCGGAGGGTATCTCAGAAGATGGGACAGAAGAAAAGTAGGCATTCTGTTCCCATGGGAGGGCAACCGCAGGAAAGGCTTCCCCCAATTCCCCCAGATAGTCCGTTAGGATTAATGATTAAGTATTGGGATGATTATCCCTCTAGGCGGGGTAAAAGCAAAACGAAAATGATGAATTATTGTATGGAAGTTTGGGGTGGTAAAGAGATCCGTAGAGACCACCTATATTGGCCAGTTTTCGGATCATTTGAGGACTGGATCTGTCAGGCTTTAAACATTTATGTTAATTCAAAGGAGCCTTTTAGTTCAGAAGAAAGTGAATATGCATTATTATGGATAAGATCAGAGACTAGGGTTAATCTACACCCATTAAAAGAAAAGGGGGGTGATAAACATGGCCGCCAGAGAAATAAGCAGCATGAGGAAGAGATCCCAATGACACCCCCACCTTATGTACCACCACCGCCACCCCCGGTACCAGTTCCTAGCCCAGTCCCTAGTACACCCCCTTCGGCACCGAACCCAGAGGGTTCGGATGATAACCAGTCCACGGGGCCTGTCACGCTTAGCAAGACTAGACAACAGCAACAGCAAACACTGGGGCAACTACATCCGCTGTGACAGATCGCAATGGGAGGACCTCAGGTGGGAATGGGTTATGTGGCGGTACCTCTTAATTCCAGGGATGTTAGAGATTTTAAAAAGGAAATGGGGAGTTTGCTAGAAGACCCGTTGGGAGTAGCGGAGCGTGTTGACCAATTTTTAGGGCCCAACATATACACGTGGGACGAGTTGCAATCGATAATAGGAATATTGTTCACTGCAGAAGAGAGGGGAATGATCCGTAGGGCCGGTATGCGGATTTGGGATGAACAGCATCAGCAAGGTCCTGCAGCCGTCACAAAATGGCCGCTGCAAAGACCTGACTGGAACAATCAGGATCCATTACATGGGGGTCATATGCAAGACCTACGGACTATATTAGTCCAAGGCATTAGAGAGTCTGTTCCAAGGGGTCAGAACATTGGCAAGGTATTTAGTGAACACCAAAAGAAAGATGAAACACCTACAGAGTGGTTGGAACGGCTCAGGAAAAACTTACAATTGTATTCGGGGTTAGACCCTAGTACCCCTGTGGGAGAGGCGCTGTTAAAAACACAATTTGTAGCTAGATCTTGGATAGATATTAGGAAAAAGGTAGAAAAATTAGGAGATTGGCAAAATCGTGGGTTAGATGAACTATTGAGGGAAGCTCAGAAAGTGTATGTTAGGAGAGAGGATGAGAAAGAGCGGAGGACTGTACGAATGATGGTTGCAGCAGTCAGAGAAGGTACAGCCCAGCAGCAATGGAAATCCAGAGACCGAAGGGCACAGTATAAGGGGCCCTATTCCTAAGGCAAGACCCCTTAATGAAAAGACTGCAATGGAACGGGGTGAGCAGAGAGAATGCTTTTACTGTGGAACTGTAGGAAGAAAATGGCGGATGAGAAAATGTTTAAAGCGGAATAGGGGTGTCAGGGGCTCTTTTTGCTGGGGACCCAAAAAGGAACGGAGCCCTTGATAAAACTAAAAGTGGGTCCTCAGCAGCAAGAAATTGAATTTCTTGTAGATTCTGGAGCAGAACGATCTACCATGCAAACTTTACCCAAGGGATGTGAGATATCTTCCAACACTATGCAAGTAATTGGGGCAAAGGGAGAGCCATTTTGGCTCCCTGTTATAAAAGGAGTAGTTATTGAAACCGATTTCAAAATAGGAGCGGGAAATTTACTTTTAGTTCCTGAAGCTGAATATAATCTCTTGGGACGGGATTTAATGATTGAATTGGGTGTTAATTTAGAAGTAACGGGGAAAGAAATTCGGATAAGATTATGTCCTCTCAGGGTGGAAGATGAAAATAAAATTAATCCTGAAGTATGGTATACAGAAGACTCAGTAGGGAAGCTGGACATAACACCCTTTAAAGTTAAAATTTCTAGTCCAGAAATACCCATTCGTGTAAAACAATATCCAGTATCCGAAGAGGGCCGAAGGGGATTAAAACCAGAAATAGAAAGATTACTAGATAAAGGCCTACTCGAGCCCTGCATGTCCCCCTTTAAAATGGAGACTAGTACATGACCTGAGGGAGGTGAATAAAAGAACCGTGAGTCGATTCCCTGTAGTGGCCAACCCGTATACCCTCCTGAGTCAATTAGGTCCGTATGATCAATGGTATAGTGTTATAGATTTAAAGGATGCCTTTTGGGCTTGCCCGCTTGATGAAGAGAGCCGAGACTATTTTGCCTTTGCGATGGACTGTGCTTCCCCAGGGGTTTACGGAGTCACCTAACTCGTTCGGGCAAGCTTTAGAACAAATTCTGCAGGGATATGAGCGCAGTCCAGAAGTGGTACTAGTGCAATATGTAGATGATCTCTTGTTAGCAGGGCAAGACGAAGAAGTGGTTAGACAAGAAAGTATTAAATTATTAAATTTCCTTAGTCTACAGGGGCTCAAAGTGTCAAAGACCAAACTCCAGTTTGTTGAGCAAGAAGTCAAATATCTAGGACACTATTTAAGCAGGGGGACCAAACATTTGGACCCAGAAAGAGTAAATGGGATCTTGTCATTGCCAGCCCCAAAGTCTAAACGACAGATAGGACAAATATTAGGACTAACTGGATACTGTAGACAATGGATCGAAAATTATACAAAGAAGGTAAAATTTTTGTATGAAAAGTTAACACAGGAAAAACTGGTACAATGGACAGAACAAGATGAGGAACAATTTGATTGCATAAAGAAAGAGCTGATAAGTGCCCCTGTGTTGAGCTTGCCAGATGATACGGAAACCATTTTATTTGTTCACTAATATAGATGCAGGGACTGCATATGGGGTCTTGGCACAAGAATGGGCTGGACATACAAAAACTGGTAGTTTATTTATCTAAATTGCTAGACCCCGTTAGCAGGGGTTGGCCAACATGCCTACAAGCAATAGTATCAGCTGCATTACTAGTAGAAGAAGCACAGAAAATAACATTTGGAGGAGAATTGCATGTTTTGACACCACATAATATACGAGGGGTTTTGCAACAAAAATCTGATAAATGGATAACAGATTCTAGGTTGTTAAAATATGAAAGTATTTTAATTGAATCCCCTAAATTAACCCTAGAAATTACTTCCTTGCAGAACCTTGCACAGTTCTTATATGGGAAATTTAGCAAACAATTAACACATGATCGTTTGCAAACAGTTGAAGAGCAAACAAAAATATGACCTGACTTAGAAGAAGAGGAATTGTCAGAAGGAGAAAAATTGTTTGTAGATGGCTCGAGTCATTGAAGGGAAATGTAAATCAGGATATGCAATAATAAACGGAAAAACTAATAAGGTCTTAGAATCAGGGCCATTAAATCCTGGGTGGTCAGCACAAGCCTGTGAGATGTATGCTGTTTTAAGAGCCTTACAATGGATCGGCACGGGTAGTGGAACCATATATACGGATTCGAAGTATGCATTTGGAGTAGTACATACATTTGGTAAAATTTGGGAAGAACGAGGGTTGATAAATTCCCAAGGGAAAAACTTAATACATCAGGAATTGATCGCACAAATCTTGCAAGAAATAAGAAAACCTAGAGCAATAGCAGTGGTTCATATAAAGGGACACCAGAAAGGCCTGAATCCCATTATTAGGGGAAATAACCTTGCAGACGAAGAAGCAAAAAGGGCAGCCTTATTAAATCTTAAAGGATTGACTTGTGAGCTGCCAGATCCAAAGAGATTAAGAGAAAACTGCCCTAATTGCGGACAAGGAACAGAAAGGGAAAACGATTTCCCTTGCTATGAGTGCTGGAAAGAGTTTAACGTAGACGCTATTCCCTGTACTTGTCTTGGGCTAAAAGATAGACAGTGTCCTAGTCGTTCACGCTCAAATATATATGTCTTCAGTACTGTAGAAAAAGAAAAGCTAACCAAACTAGGGGCAAAGCAGCTAGGTGAACAATGGAGATTAGAAGATGGGAGAGAAGTAGTTCCAAAAGTAACTGCAGTCGGTATAACGAACAGGTTACATGATATTATGCATTGGGGAACGCAAGCATTAGTAGATCAATTTGCCACAAAATATGCTTGTATAGGAGTATATAACATAGCAAAACGTTTTGTTGAAGGGTGCCTTACATGCCAGAAAGTAAATAAACAACAAATAAGGAAACGAGTTCCCGGCGGAAGGGAACTCACATACCGGCCATTCTCAAGAATACAGATTGATTTTACAGAGTTACCCAAGGTCAGGCGATACCGCTATTTATTGGTGCTTGTAGACCATCTCAAGCACTTTGTGGAGGCATTTCCAACAACTAGGGCCACTGCTCGTACGGTAGCAAAAATATTGTTAGAAGAAATAATTCCCTGATATGGAATAACTGAAGCTATCGATTCCGACCGGGGCCCACATTTTGCATCAAGAATTATTACAGAAATCTTTCAGGCACTAGGTACTGACTGGCAGTATTATACTCCATGGCATCCACAAAGCTCGGGAAGGGTCGAACGAATGAATGGAGAGATAAAAAAGCAGCTTACTAAATTAATGATAGAGACTAAGATGTCATGGGTAAAATGTTTGCCGCTAACACTGTTAAACATAAGGACCCAGCCAAGAACAGACCTCGGAATATCACCCTTTGAAATGTTATATGGAATGCCATTCGATTTAGAAACACCACAAAATCACCCAAAAGTGAGTGATTTTCAGATGAAAAATTACTTAGTGAAGTTGTTGAAGCGAAGGAAATACCTTTGGGAAAAAGGGTTGGTGGTACAGCGTCCACCTCTGGACATAAAAATACATACCCTAGAACCTGGAGATAAGATACTCATAAAAACATGGAAAGAAACATCATTAACCCCTCGATGGGAGGGACCTTATGTTGTTTTACTCACTACAGAAACAGCCATCCGAACTGCTGAAAAGGGGTGGACACACGCCAGCCGAGTTAAAGGTCCAGTCAAGACTAACGCCTGGACTGCAGAGCCCACAGACGACCCTCTGAAAGTTAAACTACGGAAACAATAAATGGACTTGGGCTCGTTGAATCATATCGTGCAAGTACAGAAAAATGATAAAGTTGTTTATGAATATCCCATTTGTAAAAATCATAGAGTTAGATGTATTAATATAAGTTGTAATTGTTATCCTTTTTATATGCTTTAGGTGCATAGTGTGCTGAAACAATTGGTGGTTGCATTGTATAGACGGTATTCCCCTAGAGGAATATGCAATCAATGTTATAATATAGAATTAGAAATTACAGATTTGGCATTGAAATCAAAAGTCGCACGAAAAAGAGATCCAACCCGACAGTCCTGACTGGTGGTGTATATACACCCACGAAATATAGCCTGGGCAGTTTTGCTCTCACCCTAATGAACCAACCCCTCTAAAATACAAATAACAAGGGTGTGCTGTAGAACTACCATAAAGAAAATACCATGCCACTCTCCTATAGTCAAAGACTATAATTGGGAAGCGTATAAACAAAGGCATGGAGAGCAAAAGCATTCAGGGTTTCCTGAAGAATATTCTTGCTGCCGAGAAGATGGTTTACCCCGTGGCTTGAAGCAACCGAGTCGACGGGCGAGGCACAGGAATAAGAAACGGTGGAAACAAGAGCCTGAGTGGAACTACGCCAAAATATTGGCCAAGCTACCCCAATGTTAAGCGGCACACCCAGGCACTAACTAAAAAGCAAGGAGGAATGAGCCAGAGTCAATGCAGCCCAATCTGGTACACTATGTTGATGTTGCTATTATTGCTGAGCTATGGAGAAACAGCGCATAGACCGTGTAAGTGGACTTTAATTCAAGCAGAGGAAAGTCATGTGATTGAAGAAAATGTAACCGTAGGTGCACCGTCATTTAACGTAACCATTTGTGATTTATTAGGACATTTAGGTTCTGGGGAAGACTGGAATTTTGGTCACTGCAAACCTCCACATAAAAGGGGAAGTGCAGTATCAACTTATTGGTGCCCTAGCTCCAATCCAGGAAAGGGATATTGCAACTATCCTAACCAATATTATTGTGCGTATTGGGGTTGTGAGACAATAGCCACAGCGTGGAGCATTGCCAATCCGGATAAATACCTCCAAGTCAGCTGGTGGCCTAGAGATTGTTGACAGTCTCTCCCATCACTTTATGGTAGTTCTGACCCAGGGAATTGCAAAACATTAGAAATTACAGTCTTGCAACCGCAAGACCAGGGGTGGTCAATTGGCAAAACTTGGGGTGTAAGGATCTGGGAGACTAGGACTGATCGAGGGACACTTATAAAGATACAAAAAGAACCTGCCCTAGAAGGGAAATCCCAATCAATAGGCCCTAATGCGATAATAACAGGGAAATTAAAGATAAATAAAACTTCTAAGATACTTAATATAACAATGACAGATAGCTCTGATATAGATGCATTTACACAACCGGAAGAAGTAAACCCACTTTGGACTCTAATAAATGCAAGCTATCAGGTGATTAACAAAACACACCCAAATTTAACAGCAGAATGCTGGTTATGCTTAACCACCAAACCACCATATTTCGAATCTATTGGACTAAGAAATATGCCAAAGCTCGCTAATGTATCAAATCCTGGTTCTTGTAGGTGGGAAAATAATACTCAAGGAATATCGTTGCAACAAGTCCAGGGGCAAGGAATATGTATAGGTCGAATACCCCCTGGAAAACGGTATCTATGTATAAATGGCACCCTTAAAGCTAATAGGCCTGGTGATTGGGTAATACCCGCCAATAATTCTAAGTGGATATGTTCAAAAACCGGACTTACACCTTGTGTTTCTATGAATTATCTAAAAACCATGAAAGAATTTTGTATACAAGTGGTCGTAATCCCTAAAATTACTTATCACCTGAAAGAATATGAATATCAGCTAGAAACTGTCTTTACACACCAATTAACGAAAATGGAACCGATCACTGCTCTGACCTTAGGTATGATAATGGCCCTCAGTGTAGCAGGTGCAGGAACAATAGTCAGCCAAAACCAAGAATTCTCGTCATTGAGAGTAGCTGTCGATGAGGATCTGCTAAGAATAGAGCAATCTATTACTGCGCTAGAAAAATCAGTCAGATCCTTGTCAGAAGTGGTCTTGCAAAACCGGCGAGGATTAGATCTATTGTTCTTCAAAGAAGGAGGCCTTTGTGTAGCTTTAAAGGAGGAATGCTGTGTATATGCAGACCACACAGGTCTAGTAAGAAATACCATGAATAAGCTACGAGAAAATATAGAAAAACAAAAAAAGGAATATGAATCTCAGCAAAGTTGGTACGAAACCTGGTTTAGACAATCACCTTGGCTTACAACCCTCCTCTCTACTATAGCAGGGCCGTTGATTCTCTTAATGCTAGTGTTGATGTTTGGACCATGTATTTTTAATAAAGTTATAGCTATTGTGAGAAGCAGGCTAGAAGCAGCACATTTATTATTAGTTAAAGCAAAGTATGAGCAGTTACCCAATCAAGATGATACTGAGTTATTTGTATTAAGGAGTCAAGAATTACAACGCTTTAATGAACAAAATAAGTAGAAAAAGAAAAGGGGGGAATTGTAATAAACAATTCTAAGAGTTAGAGATGTTTGTTCATTAAAGCTTCTTAAAAGGAAACGCTCAGGGGTTCTTGTGCAACACGGGAAGCCCCTGCCCTTTGTTATGCAATTGCCTTAAATGTTCGATCCTCTAAAGGTGGGGGGGGGCAGGGGTAGGTGAGAAGATAGGAGATTAACTGCCTGACAACAGAGGACACATTCGCAGAAAGAACGAGTGACGTGGCACTCTGAGCAACCAACCCGGGACTGTCGGCCCTATAAAAAGTTCGGAAGAAGTTTTTCCCGCGCGCGCCACTGGAGGAGCGGGGACTCCCCGGCCGCCCAGCGCTGTTTTTGCTTACTGCGTTGAAATCCATCGGGAATAAATTTCTGTTATTCAAGTTAATTTCGAGTCAAAATTTATTACAATCATAAGGATATTAGAATTTATTTGGAGGAAGAGAAGAATTGACCTACAAAGAAAACTCGCTAAGTTATGAGGTCAATCAGCTTCTCTATCTGCTTGTAATTTGGTTCAATTTTTTCCCACTGTGTTGGGGATTAAGCTAAACTGAACTACTTTCTTTGGTGAAGAACATTCATGTGGTTTGTTACTATAGCTCAGCTGGCATACTGTATTTCATTGTTGCTCTAATAACTTGATCAGGTGCCTGAGTCTTTTGGAGTCATCTTTATTGGGACTGAGTTGAAATACCTGATGTGGTGCAGTATGGAAAATTGTTACTTAAGGTAGAGATTAGTAAAAGAATTGTAGAGAAGGAACTGGTAGAAGTGGTTAGTAGAACTAGAAGAGTGATTATCAATTAAGAATAATTGCAGTGGAGTACCCTAGGGGTTAGTCTTGAGTCTTACTTAGTATTTGTATTAGTATGGTGTATCCTGATATTTGATGCCAGGGCGATATTGTCAAACATGGGTAACTTTACAGGAAGCTGCTCTGAGGAAGCTAGACTGGAAAGAAAGCAGCCTGGAGTAGAGTGGGTAGCAACAGCTGAAACTTCATCTGAAATGATGCATACAGTTCTTCCCATCTGTAGCCAAGAAAGAAGAATACATAATACTAGGATAGGTGCAAAGAACAACTGCACTAAAGATCAGAGGAATAGGGAGTCTGGCAAAATAGTCTGGCAGGAGATAAGTTCATCTCAGCAAATGTGATGAGGCACTGTTTGGAAATTTGCTTTGCTAGAGGTAAATGTTTAGAAAAGGAAACAGAGGAGCAAAAAAAAAAAAAAAAAAAGCTTCATTCAAATAAAGGGGAAGAGTCCCTCAGGCATATCCCTGTGTGGTCTCTTCCAAAAAACAGGGTGGACACAGCCCCTTATTTATCCAAATTCCCCAACTGCAAGTGATCCCCCTCCTTTCCCCATTGGCTGAGGTACTCAGAGGGCTGATCCACTTTTTTGTTTCCCCAGCAACACCCCCTGTATGTCTCCCCACCAACGCTCCCTGTTAGCTGATTGGTTAAACCTAGCTTCTCTCCTTTTATCGTAAGTCTGTTGCACTCCATTTTGTAAAGACACAGGATAGCTGTTCCTATCAGCACTAATCACCAAACAAGGTTTAAAAATTTTTGTAAGTTAAATGATGTTGGCACAAAAATATTTTGATATAAATTAATTACATGAAAGTGTCTGATCATCTTAATGTTAAAAGGGTCTCGGTAAGACCATGGGGAGAAAAAGAAACATCATAAATTTAGAAAAGGTGTCACCATGTATTTCTGTAACATAGCGTAATATTACTTTTTAAAAGGAAGAAGCAGTCAATTCTAGAATATTTTTCTTGTAGTCTTGCAATCTTGATAACTATCTCTGCATGTTGTTGCGGAAGCAAGGGCAACAGGTTTGCTAAAGTAAACATGGTCATAAAACTATTTTAGCCTTAGAAATCAAATTATTTGGGCTGTTAATTCTATACCATGATAAGGAACCACAGAAGAAATAAAACTGTCTGTAATGGAATCTTGTTAATAGTCTTGCTCATAATGATCACAATCTCTTTACAATTGATACACAGTTTAGTAGAAATTTACTGTGTAGATGGCAATGTAGTGTGTAACTCCATAACAAGTTAAGAATGTATACAATGGGATCAGCTTAACTAACAGAGATAACAGGAGCCTGCATCCTTGGTGGATAACAGGAGCCCCCAGCACATAAGGAGAAGACAATCCAGTTGTAACCAGGTCATAGAGTTTATTCCGCACATCACAATATTAAATACTGAAAACTGTCAGTCAACTTTAATTATATATATTCTGAGAACAAAGCATTTTCTTTGATAAACTAATACTGTTACCTCAGTGTGTTGTGAACACTGTTTTGTATTTTTAATAGTAACTTAAGTAACTTGAAGAGCAAAAATTAACGCTTCCTGGACAGGTCCCTGTTCTTTTGCTCCCATTTTTTTCCCCTGCTTCTGTACATATAACTTAGGTGGGTTCTGGCACTCAGCAGACTGTTTTGTGGGCTCCAATGTTTCTAACATTTCTACCATGTTAGAAAATGAGCCCAGCAAAAAAAAAATTCTCATACTTTCTTGCTAGATTAATTATTTTAATCAGTGCACTGAATAGCTTGGAAAGTAGCAGAACTAGCACTAGGGATGGAATAGGATGGCATAGCCAGGTTTGGTATGTGGGAGGAGGGAAAAAGTGGGGATAGGATGGACCAAGACATTTCCTCATTGGCAGTATTAGACTGTTGATGTGTTCAAGTGCAGTCTGAGTTAAATAGTCTGTGTTCTCAATTTTTTTTTTTTTAGGAGATACATGTGATAATGTGAAGTATCTCAGAACTTTTGAGTATTTTACACTTCTGTGCTTTTATATATGTAGATAATGCAGCCTAATTTTAGAGATTGTCATTCACTTTTACCATCATAAAAAAGTCTTCCTGAATTTTCTGATGGAGTCTGATTTCTCAACTTAAACTAACAAAACACAGAAACTACCTATATACGTCAAGTAGGAGGAATTATTTCAAGCAGTAGTGGGAGCTACACCAGAGTGGTTCAGGTCTTTTCCTTCTACTGTTACGTTAAGAAGCTGAAAATAAAATGAAACATAATTGTGAGTACAACTCAGTTCAGTTTGGATGGAATGCAAGTGGTCTTTTAAGCAATCAGGGGACTGAGATGGGAAGAAGGTGGAGTCCAGGCATGTGAGTCCAATAATAACATTCTGTCTGTGTGTTTCTGCTGTAATTAAAATGACAATATCAGTTTTTCTTTAAAAAAATACTAAACACAAGTGAGTTATAGAAATGTCTTTTGCAAAAGTAATAGTTTCTGGTAGTTATATCAGAGAATATTGCAGTCTTTAGGAAAAAAAAATACTGTAACTTCTTGTTCCTTTTGGTTTTGAGCATAACCATGCTGCAGTTCCACTTTACCACTGAGTATGTTTGCTTCAAGTGAGATTTCAGTTTTCTATTTTATTCTGAAAAATAGGAGGTACTACCTAGGTATGGAATTTGTTTTGAATTATCTTTTAGTAGTGCTATGGAGATATGAAACCCTATAGAGATTCTTAAATATTATTGAAAAGCAGTGCAGGAAGTATATTAAAAAATTCAGAATAATCACTCAATTCCCATTTCATATCATTGTTCCAGATATTTTGCCCTGTTCACTTTATTTGTTGAAAAATAACTACTGTAGGCTTTAAATCATAATGCACTGTTACAGATCAGTATAGGACAATAATACTAGTTTCAGTTCAAATAATTAAGCCTTTGAAGCCATCATTTTTTATTTCTACTGTTAATATTTATTCATTCTTAGTAAATAGCCTCATATTAATGTCCTATCTGCAAATTTAAGAGAAACAGATTAGTCTCAGCATGTGCCTGAAGATTGCCAGACCTCTAGTTAGAAGTCTTCTTGCTCAGTCTATCTGTTCTTTTGATGTATCATGTTGTGAGGCAGTGGACTTCTGTATGAGTGAGTGGGGCCAGCTTTTATAACTCTAAATTTTTGTGGGAAAAGTCCCTTATCAGAGGTATGTATTTAAAGTGCCTCTGCCTTAAATTTAAGAGTTCGTAGCTAATTTTTGTGAAAGTCTTCAAAATCTTATTACTTTAATATGGTTTATTGAAAAACATCATGCAAGTGCAAGTCAGTAATGAGCTCTCACAGAAAATTAGTATTTTTCTAAATTTGAGAGGTATGTCAGCTTTATTGAAGAATTACTAAAGCACTTAGAAACTTATTGGTTGTGAAAAGATAACAGTGTAAGACTTCTGTGTTATTTTGAATTAAAAACTTGGGTTCTTTTCAAGCAATGGAACACAACAACCCCCTCTTGCTAAGAAGAAAGTAATCACCTGCGTGATATGTCTATATCCACAGAAACTTCAAAATTATACAGCCTTTTTAATGGGAGTGGAAGAGAGGTAATAAAAGCCATTAAAGTGTATGATAGCTGCTCCAGGTCTGTTTGTAGAACAGACAAGTATTAATCAAATCTGGGATATTGAAATGTTTAGGCATTAGCTTAGTATGTTGAATTAATCTAATAATTTACTTATTGTCTTTTTCCAATATAGCCAGCAGCCAGCTTCAGGTGTAGCTTATTCCCATCCAACTACAGTTGCTAGCTACACTGTCCACCAGGCACCAGTTGCTGCACACACTGTTACTGCGGCCTATGCTCCAGCAGCAGCTACAGTTGCAGTAGCCAGGCCTGCTCCAGTAGCTGTTGCAGCTGCTGCAACAGCTGGTGCTTATGGAGGCTATCCTGCTGCGCACACAGCTACAGATTATGGCTATACACAGAGGCAACAAGAAGCACCACCACCACCACCTCCTGTAACTACGCAGAATTACCAGGTGTGTTAAAAAAATTACGTAAAAAAAAACAAAACACCAAAACTTTTTTTTTTTTTTTAATATGCTAAAAGAAGGAGGCCTGTTTGAATAAGAGAATGTGTTTATATTTATGTCTTCTGTGAATCAAAGTCTGAATGCACCTCAAATTACTTAGTAGCTAAAACTGACAGAATGTGAAGTGACTGCAGTCACATATGGCACGTATAGAGGATAATCAGCAGTAATACTGCAGTAGCTAAGATTTAGACAGTCACACAGTAAGCAGTGAATTGACATTTATCTCCAAATGGTTTTGTGAACTACTGCTGAAATATTTGTCTCAGCTAGCCTAAATATTCAAGTGGCATGTGGTAAACTGGATCACGGAACTGATTTAGATGGAAAAAACTGTTTCAATAAAAATTTTTAGAAGGAGATGGAAATAGCTCCCTTGTAAGATTCCTGGGTGCCACAGGAGCTCTGATACCAAATGTAAGAGGATAGAAGATTACCCTAGGAGAGGAACTACCCTTTGGGTAGGTTTGGGGTACCTTTTGTGAGACCACTGCCTAACCTTGTGTGGCTACAGGCTTCTACAAAAGAGAAGTGTTGTCTGTTTTCATCTTGCCCCGACCTGTGCTGACACTTCCTTGCATTGAATCTAGTAGTTGTCAGTATTTGGGTGGGTCATTTCAGGATAAGGATCCCACAGAAAACCAACCAAAAAAGTAGTAGCAGGTTTCCATGGGACTGACAGGCTTCTGCAGAATTTCCTTGGTTTGGCACAGTTGTGGTACCAATGCAAGAGATGAAGGTGGTATTGTGTAGAGCTGTGAGGAGAAATGTGATGGTACCTCAGACAACTTCTCATTGTTAAGCTAGCTTAAATGTCATACGAAGCAACATCTTGTCAGTGTTTTGTATTCCTCTTCAGTTCAGGAATAAAGAAACTTAGCAGTACAAATCAGAGTGCTGCATCAGTTTTGCAGCTGGAAGAATTCAGTCTATACAGGTTTTCTTGGGACTTATCTAACATAAGTGTTTACTCCTGTTCAGTTTTTAAGAGTGAGAAGTTGCAGTTTTTCCTGTCTGTCTAGATTCACAGAATGCAAGCGTATATGCACATCAGTAACCCTAGCCCATTGGGTTGAATCAAACAGCTTAGATGCAGAAAGATGAGGTATTTTACATGGCCAGGTAATTTCCCATTGAAAATGTGAGCTTTATTTGTATTTTTATTTTTTGCTACATTAGCATTTATTAGTCAGTCTTCAGTGGATATTTCTAGGCTGGTGTGTTTATGCACAAGAGTTCTCAAACTCTTATGGCATGGCATTTACTATGAGACAGAGGATATTGAAATAGTATGTCCCTCGCAACAGTTCTTTAACTTTTTAGTCCTAAATTTAGCAGGGCATTATCTAGATTCTAATTAGTATTTTTGTTTGTTTAAAAGGACTATACTGTTGCTGTATAAATTAATTTGTATGGCTTTTGTAATTTGTTACATATGATAATGAATTGAAACGTAGGAGTCTTTCCAGTAGCGTGTTTACTCATAGTTACGAGGTTATTAAACTAGTCAGTTATTAGATGCATTCAGACAGAAAAGAGTCCCTTGAACTTAAGAAAAATAATTCTACTTAGACGGGTTGAATGGAAAAGAGATTTTATTGTTATATTTCTTTGAAATAAAAAGAAATTGTGTACATTACTACAGTTTGGCTAATGTAGTTCATGCCTTGCTACCCCTCAGTTGATCAACTCTTTATGCTTTACTGTAAATATGGTATAGATGGGAGTATATATGTACATGCATATGGTGTCTTCCAAGCCCTTCCCTTCTAAGCTTCCTAACCATTTTCTGAGTTCTGGAAGTTTTGAATGGGCTACTTGCCTTGCCCTTATAAACCAGATATGGTTCCCCAGTGGAACAGTTGATATACCAAAAAGTAAAGAAGGATTTAAAAGTATCGCTTTCATACTCTAAAAACTATAACCAATAAAAGTATTGTTGATGATAGGATTTTTAAAGCCAATAAAGGGTCATGTTTGTGAACTTGTGAATTTATTGTGGTTTATGGAGATCTGTGGTGTTTTTTTCCTTCATATTTTACAGGAATGTAATCTGATAGTCATAATGAAAAAATAGTGAGAATAGTTGCTTTTTGGTAACAAAAAATAATTTGGAAGGCAAAGTGATTTCATAGCATGAGTTTAATTCCTATATTAAGTCTAAAGAAGGCCACCAGAGTTGTCTTCAGGCCTGAAGTATCTATAAACGTGAATTTAATTTCTTTAATGCATATATTAGTATATACCATTTCTGTAATTTTTTTTTTAAATCTACTGTAGTAGAATGGAAGAAAATTCTTTGACTCTACTAATGATTTTTATTATTCCAGATGTATACTTAAGGAGAAATTTGCTTTTTTTAATTTTTAGGATTCATATTCTTATGTTAGATCTACTGCCCCAGCTGTAGCTTATGACAGCAAGCAATACTATCAACAACCAACAGGGACTGCTGCAGCTGTGGCTGCTGCTGCCCAGCCTCAACCTTCAGTAGCTGAATCATACTACCAGACAGGTGGGTGACATGATTTAAACACCAGTCATTATACACAGTCTGTGTACTACTTTAATAACTTAAAAATATGTCTCCTGAATATTTCACATTATCCATTTTTTTTTTTTAATTGACATATAACTCTTGTCAAGGTGTAGAAAAATCCTATGCACCAGTAAAGGTTAGGGGATGACCCACTGGAAAGCAGCTGTTCCTGGGAGTCCTGGTGGACAACAGGCTGACCATGAGCCAGCAATATGCACTTCTGGCCAAAAAGGCCAATGGTATCCTGGGGTGCATTAAGAAAAGTGTGACCAGCAGGTCAAGGGAGATAATTCTCCCCCTCTACTGTGCCCTGGGGAGGCCACGTCTGGAGTATTGTGTTGAGTTTTGGGCTCTCCAGTTTAAGAATCATAGAATCATTTCAGTTGGAAGAGACCCTCAGGATCGAGTCCAAACATGACCTAATCTAACTCTAGCACTAAACCATGTCCCTAAGAACCTCATCTATATGCCTTTTAAATAACTCCAGGGATGGTGAATCTACCACTTCCCTGAGCAGCCTGTTCCAATGCCTGACAACCCTTCTCTTGGATGTGCTGTGTGATGATATTCAAGATGATCTGCTCTGTGACTTTGCCCGGTACCGAGGTCAGACTGACAGGGCTGTAGTTCCCCGGATTGTCCTTCCGGCCCTTCTTGTAGATGGGTGTCACATGAGCCAACTTCCAGTCAACTATGACCTCCCCAGTTAGCCAAGATTGCTGACAGATGATGGAAAGTAGCTCAGTGATCACTTCTGCAAGCTCCCTCAGCACCCTTGGGTATATCCCATCTGGCCCTATAGACTTGTGGGTGTCCAAGTGGCCTAGCATGTTGATAACCATTTCCCCTTGGATTATTTGGGCTTCATTCTGCTCCCTATCCCTGTCTTCTGGCTCAGGGGGCTGGGTACCTGGAGCATAACTGTTCTGACTATTAAAGACTGAGGCAAAGAAGGCATTTAGTACCTCAGCCTTTCCCTCAACTTCTGTCACTATGTTTCCCTCCGCATCCATCAGGGGATGGAGATTCTCCTTTACCCTCATCTTGTTGCTAATATATTTATAGAAACATTTCTTGTTGCCTTTCATAGCAGTGATTAGGCTCAGCTCTAGTTGGGGTTTGGCCCTTCTAATTTTCTCCCTGCGTAACCTCACAAAATTCTTGTATTCCTCTTGAGTGGCCTCCCCTTCCTTCTAAAGGTTATAAATTCTCTTTTTATTCCTACGTTCCAGCTGCAGCTTTTTATTCAGCCAGGCTGGCTTTCTTCCCTGCCAGCTTGCCTTCTGGCACATGGGGACAGCTTGCTCCTGTGACTCTAAGATAACCTTCTTGAAGAGAGACCAGCCTTCCTGGACTCGTTTGTCTTTCAGGACTGTCTCCCAAGGGACTCTGCCAACCAGCGTTCTGAACAGGCCTAAGTCTGCCCTTGGGAAGTCTCAAGTAGCAGTTCTGCTGATCACCCTTCTAACTTCTCCAAGGATAGTAAACTCAATTATTTCATGATTGCTATACCCAAGGCAACCTCCAACTGACATGTTGCCCATGAGTCCTTCTCTATTTACAAACAACAGCTCCAGTGGGGCTCCTTCCCTGGTAGGCTCACTAACCAGCTGTGTTAGGAAGTTGTCTTCCATGCACTCCTAGCCTGCTTCCTGTCTGCTGTGTTGTATTTCCAGCAGACATCTGGTAGGTTGGAGTCCCCCATAAGAACAAGGGCTAGCAATCAGGAGACTTCTCCCAGCTGCTTGCAAAATATTTCATCTGCTTCTTCATCCTGGTTGGGTGGTCTGTAGCAGTCCCCAACCAGGATGTCTGCCTTGTTGCCCTTCCCCTTGATTCTTACCCATAGATACTCAACCCTATCATCACTCTCCTCAAGTTCCAGACAATCAAAATCCTCCCTAACATACATGGCTAGCCCATCTCCTCTCCTTCCTTGCTTATTCCTTTTGAAGAGTTTATAACCATCCATTGCAGCACTTCAGTTATGGGAGTCATCCCATCATGTTTCTGAGATGGCAGTTAAATCATAGTTTCTCTGCTGCACAAGGGCTTCCAGCTCCTCCTGTTTGTTGCCCATGCTGCGTGCATTCGTATAGATGCACTTCAGCTGAGCCGTTGATTCCACTGGGATGGCAGACCTAAGGGCCTCACTAGCACTACCCTTAAATGCTGGCATGTCACCCTTGGGCATGCCTCTGCCACACCTGGTTTCTTCCTCCTTCAAATCTAGTTTAAAGCCTTCTTAATAAGTCTTGCTAACTCCTGCCCCAGGATCCTTTTTCCCTTTTGAGACAGATGGATCCCCTTTATTGCTAGCAGGCCGATGATCAAAAACCCCAAAATTCGGCCTGCGATACCAGTCCTGCAGCCAGGTATTGATCTGCTGTGTCTTTTCTCATAGTACCCTGGAACTGCGGGGACAGAGGAGAACACTACTTGTGTTCCTGATCCCTTCATCAGTCATCCCAAGGCCCTGAAGTCTCTCTTGATCGTCTTCAGTTTTCCCTTTTCGCTTTCATCACTGCCTACCTGAAAAATTATTAGTGGGTAGTAGTCTGAGGGCCTAACCAGGGCAGGAAATTTCCTTTTTACGTTTTTAATGCTGGCCCCAGGGAGGCAGCAGACTTCGCTAACAGTGGGTCCGGCTTGCCTATAGGGCCTTCTGTTCCCTTTAGAAGGGAGTCTCCTACAACACAACCCGCCTTTTTTTATTTTTTTTTTCCTTGGTGGGATCTGTTTTGATGGAGGGTGCAGGGGATGACTTATCCTCTGCGGCACCTCCAACTTAGTGAAACTGCCTCCCTCAGTGTTATTGTTTGGTTCCACTTTCAAGGCCTCATACCTGTTTTGCAAGTGAACCTGGGAGGGTGGCGTGGTCACATTAGGAATCCTCTTTCTTCTACACAGAGCAGGAACTTGCTGCCATTTCCCCTTATTCCTCTGGTTGATGCATTCTACATCCTGAGCCTCATGCCTGTTGGACAGAGGCATCTGAGAAGGTGGGGTGGATAGGGGGGTGTTTCTCCTGCCACCCCGAGTGTGGACTTGCTTCCATTCATTCCTTTCCCTTGGCCTGCCTTCTTCAGTCAGGCAAGGGGAGGAGACAGGACTCCCTTGGTCTTTGTTTCGTTTTTGCTGGCCTTACTTGCCCCTGGGCGACCAGAGCTTGATCCCACCGGTCGGTTTCCTTTTCCAACTCCCTGATGCTTTTCAACTTTTCCACCTCCTCTCTCAGCTTTTCTACAAGGCTGAACAGGTCATCTACCTGCTCACACCTCACACAACTGTTTTCTCTATTACCACTCCATACCAGTGAAAGGCTCTGACATGCTCTGCAGCCTGAGGTCTGGGTGGCTGCATGTTCCCATGGCAGCTCTGTCTGGGTTGCTACCTCTGTGCTGTTGAGTGCAAAGTATTTACCTTTGCCCTGAGTGGATACTGTGGTCGGATCCTTTTGCGAGGGTGACAACAACCAAGTGAGGTAAATCACTTGAGCTTCACTGCCTGCTTAAACTGCCTGTGTAAACTGCTGCACTAACTGCTTCAACCCTGTTTGCTGGCCCTGGTCGCCTGCACTCCCTGGGAGGGCATTTAAATCTCCCCTGCTTGGTCCTGGCAACACATCTTCTGCATCAACCTTTCTTGCAAGATTAGCTGCTTTCACGGCAACAAGGAATTACTGGAGGAAGTCTAGTGGTGGGCTGTGAAGATGATCAGTGGTCTGGAGCATCTTTCTTATGAGGAAACACTCAGAGAGCTGGGTTTGTTCAACCTGGAGAAGAGAAGGCTGAGAGGGGATCTTATCAATGCTTATAAATATCTCAAGGGTGGGTGTCAAGAGGATGGGACCAGACTCCTCTCAGTGATGCCCAACAATAGGATGAGGGGCAACAGGCACAGACTGAAGCATAGGAGGTTCTATCTGAATATGAGGAGAAACTACTTTACTTTGAGGGTGCCAGAGTACTGGAACAGGCTGCCCAGAGAAGTTGTGGAGTCTCCTTCTCTGGAGACATTCAGAACTCACCTGGACGCATTCCTGTGCGATTTACTCTAGGTGAACCTGCTTTGGCAGGTGGGTTGGACTAGATGATTTCCAGATGTCCCTTCCAACTCCATTCTGTGATTCTGTGAAAATTTACTTTGCCTATAACTTGAATATTATTCTGACATTGCTATAAATAATAACAATCTAAACTTCAAAGTTAGTTAAATACACTCAAAATGTACTTGTAGGTTCGAAAAGTCAGTGGTGGGTTTTTTATGATAATTAGAAGTAATAGGAAAGTTTACATGTAGTTTGATTTAGTGTACTCTGGTAAAACCATTCCAAGAGAAGGTTATTTAAAAACATGGCAGCACAGTTACAAATATATAAATAAGTCTGAGGCTTACTTGTGTGATGTATGGTTGGTGATGCATAACCATTACTGTAAAAAAAAAAAAACAAAAACAAAGGGGGGGGGAAGAGGGTGGCAAAAACCAACAAAAAAAAAAAAACAACAACAAAAAAACAACCAAAAAACGCTTGTTATTTGTTTATTCCCCAGCATATCATTAAGTATCTCTTACTATGGTTTGCATTTCATTCAACTAGAACATATCAATGTTTGTACATTTCTATTTTCTATCCTAATTAGCTCCAAAAGCAGGATATAGCCAAGGGGCAACTCAGTATACCCAAGCCCAGCAAACACGACAAGTGACAGCTATAAAACCTGCAACCCCAAGTCCAGCAACAACTACATTTTCTATATATCCGGTATCCTCTACTGTGCAGCCAGTAGCAGCTGCGGCTACTGTTGTTCCATCCTATACTCAAAGTGCAACATACAGTGCAACAGCAGTTACTTACTCTGGTAAGAATTTTGCATATTATGTTGCTGGGATCTTTGCAGTTTTTACGAGAGAGGATTTAAATATTCAGAATTTTAGCAGTTTGTGTGCAATTATATCATAGTCTACTGAGAAGTATCAACCAGTTAAATCATTATAATGGCAAAATATTTTGATGTATCTTTAAAAGTAGTTTGTTTGTATATGTCTATTTTGTTACATGTGAGAATATACTAAGTGTCTGCATTGCTATGTGTGCACTGTGTTTTGTGGCTTACTGTAAGGTTTGGAGAGAAAGGATGGGGATAGAAAAAATAAGGAAACATATCCACATAAATATAACCCAGGGAAACTGGGAACATCCTGCCATCGAGCAGCAGTTACAGAGACAAGGAGGAGTAGTCTAATATAAATCTTCTAAGTTTGAGTTGTCTTGACCCAAAATGGGAGGAGAATAAGTGCTAAAAAAAGACTTTCCTTCAAACATGAGAAATTCAAAAAGCAGTTTAAGATGAAAAGTGTCGGGGATTGGCTCAAGGAGCACGGACATGAGTCCACCAAGCAACTGTACGAGCAGAGCCCATTTTAGTTAACATAAGTAGGCCTTAGTTAGCTTGTCTATTAGGCTGTGGGAAAGGGGGGAACGGAAAAGTACTAACTAAGGCAGGGTCAGGATATTTTTGAAGAGATAAGAGTCAGAAGAATGCGGGATGCGCATAGCTAGCTAAACCCAAGTAGGTGGAGTAAGTAAATGTACTTAGCCTATTAGATAGAGACAAGTATGCATAATTATGGTATTTGGTATAAATGCACGCTATCTCGGGCAATAAAGTGGAAGTATGCTTTATCACTCATATTGGGTCGGCCGCATTTCTTCCTCCGTCCGCTCGGGTCTGGATCTCTGCTGGGACTTTTCTCTGCAGAAAAGATATTAATATTATGGCCAGATGGTAATCAACTGGCATATTATAGGTACCTTGAACGTTTTTTGTTTGTTTTACGTTTAAAAAGGGATTTTAAGACTTCCTTGAAACAGAGCCTGATCAGAGGATTAAAATAGTTGAACCAGTAGATGTAGAAAGTTTATGCGAAAACTGGCTCAAAGATATGAAAGACCAGTTTCCTTGATTTATTAAACTTTGATAGTAGAAATCAAGGAGTGTGTAGACAGGGTGTGCTGCAGAGGTTTTAGTGGGTAAACAGCTTCTCTGTACTAAAACAATTTAAATCACTGAAATAGAATCTAATAGCACTAGCCATTCTGTCTTTTATCTTCATTTTTTTTTCCCTTTTCCTCTGCATAATATCTGTCCTCCTTTTCATTTTGGGACTTTAACAGTAAATCTGGTTCTGTAAGACTGCTTACTTTAAGTGGCTTTTGATAAATCTGTTATTAAAATTCTTGTTACATCATATGTGGTCTTACCAGATATACCAGGAAATTTCACATATGCTTTAGGGATGCTTTGATGTATCTAACATAACTGTGTGTCTACAACGATTTATCTGAAATCAAATATATTCCTGATACAAGTGGGTATGCTATGTATTTGTGTACTATGAAGCATCAAGAAAAATTCAGACTGCCTAACTCAATAAATCGTTTATATCCTGCCTTTCACCCCCCCAACTCTATTATGCAACATGCTTGGAATTAGTGTATTATGCAATTGATACACGATGTACAGTGATGTAACATTTATTTTATTTTGATCTTTGAGGTACGTCTTATTCAGGCTATGAAGCTGCAGTGTATTCAGCTGCATCGTCCTATTACCAGCAGCAGCAGCAACAGAAACAGGCAGCGGCAGCAGCTGCTGCAGCTGCTGCAACAGCTGCTTGGACAGGGACTACCTTTACTAAAAAGGCACCATTCCAAAATAAGCAACCGAAACCAAAGCAACCTCCCAAACCACCCCAGATCCACTACTGTGATGTATGTAAGATCAGCTGTGCTGGACCACAGGTACCTGTATTATGTAATATTCTGCTATACGCTTTAGTCATAATTTTTTCAGCTAAAAATACAACCCCTTTAAGAATATTAACTTTAAATACCTGATTCTGTACTTTTACTAAAGGAATAATTAAATGAAAATGTGTGCTATTATAGAACAGGGTCCTATGAGAAGACAAAAAGATGCATCCCCTTAACTTGTACAGAGAATCTTCAGCTGTGCTTTGGAGTCCAGAAGTATTCTAAGCTTTGAATTCGAATTGCTTTTTTAGCATAGCAAACTTCCTAGAAAATACTTTTTTTTAAAAAAAAACTTTGTCAATGGTAAGCCTGAAAATTTATTCTTCATTGTATTCTAGCATCACAGTTTAGTTTCACAGTGGGTACAAGTGCATAAAAAGTAGATGCAGAGTGTTTGTGTGTTTGGCAAAACAGTTCTTACTCTTTAGGTAAGTTTGTCATTATTTCCCACCCTATCTGCACTATAGATTGCCTGTATTGGTATAGGAACCAATAGCAACTTCTGCATTTCATTTTCAGCACAGCTTTATGCGCTACCACCTTTTGAATTTATTGTTTTAGTTCTCTGGATACATTTAATAACTGTGGTCTTGCATTTTGAGGAAAATTCAAAATCAAAGTAATTCAATGCAGTGCAGGAAACTGCAACTGAGACAGAGTTTTCTGATGTTTTATCAAGCTTTCAATGGTAATATCCGTTGACCGGTACTTGATTGAGGAAGTGAAAAGGTAGAGACCATATTGTATTACTTTGAAGTGGAATCCTGGTGGTGAAGAAAATTTCTTGGTGTTAAAAGTGGCTTGCTTATGCCTTAGAGTATGTCATATAGAAGAAATGTTCAGTGTAGGAAGTATTTATCATACAAAGCATGTTTTGTTATGTTCTGTATTGCATGTATTCACGAGTGATGAATGAACAGTACAAAGACAGCTTATTGTGCATGTATTGTTAATTTAAACAGACTTATAAAGAACACTTAGAAGGTCAGAAACACAAAAAGAAAGAAGCAGCATTAAAAGCTTCCCAGAACACCAATAACAGCAGCACTTCTGCTCGTGGAACTCAGAATCAGTTGCGCTGTGAGCTTTGTGATGTGTCTTGTACAGGAGCAGATGCTTATGCTGCCCATATCCGTGGAGCCAAGCATCAGAAAGTAAGAACTTTCTCTTGTCAGTCGTATATTTCTTTCCATCATTTTATCTCATCTTGGAGATGAGAAAATACGTGGAAACAATATAATTTGAATTATTTTGTTTAAAGATGTTTAGTTCTGGTTTTCGATTCAAACTTATTTTTAAGCTCACTATTAGAAGGACCTCGTTGGGAGAAAGGGGGAAAAATATTGCCATGGCCTCAATGAGAAGAGGATGTATTGGGCAAAGTATGTAAATTGTAGGAAGAAGGTGTAGAGTAAGATGGGGAAAAGCATCAATGAGGACATGCAATAGCATGCTTGTGCCCCCTAACTCTTTTCAAGACTTTTCTTGACATTCTTATTTGTCTGGTGCTGTGAAGCTCTCAGTGTGCTTTGAAACTCTAAGCTGAGTCAGTGCTAAGGGACAGGACTATTATGCATCATTTTTTGGTATATCTTGCAAAGAAAATTGGCATATGGGAGCAAGGAACGATGTCCTGTAGTAGACTTTGTAATGAGTACGTTTGGAAGAGTTTTGTTAAGCATGTTTTCCCTACTGTCTGGGTGCAGTTAGGTGGGCATTGTGGAATAAAGACTGTGGGCTGCACTGTGAACCCTGTGACCTGTGCTTTAAATTTGGCCATACAATAGTAAATGGCATGGCAGTGTAGAATGTATGTTTAGATATTACAGATTTTCCTCATAACTCTGGAAAGATTAGTGTCAATAAAAGATAGAGTATTATATTATACAGAGAAAAGAAAACCTTTGTCTGAGGAATATCTTCAGCTTTGCTAAGTAACCTGGAAAAACTTTCAATATAGATACTTTTTAAATGCAGTGATCAAAAGAGACAGTGTTGTTGAATCTGAATTAAATAACTCTTATTTTAAAATATGATTTGGAACCAAAATGTTCAATATGCTACACTTTCTGGAGGGAGAAAAAAAAGCAACCAGGCAACAAAATAGTCACGTTGAAACAGTTTGAAACAGTTTGAGCAGAACATTTCCTTGAGTTTTACTGGCTTGTGAGTTTATTGGCTTTCTGTTCTTGTCTACACAGCTTTTGGAGTAAATGTCTAAATTTCTAACGGAAATAAGTAATTTGAGATAACTATTTCCTGTTACGGATGACAAGAACATTACACGTCCTTTTTTCTTGTCTCAGATTTATTGTTTCTTTACAAAAAACACTTATTAGTTATACTGATTTTTTTTTTTAATTTTTTAGTGATATTGATGTTTCTGTTAAAACTTTCATAACCTATACGTTCATTTTTATAGTTATTCCAGGGAAATCATAATATGATTTTCTCTTTATTCTTATAGGTAGTAAAGTTGCACACAAAACTTGGCAAGCCTATTCCTTCAACTGAACCAAATGTGGTTACCCAAGCTACTTCCTCAACATCCACATCTGCTTCCAAACCAACTGCCTCTGCTTCAAATATAGCAATTAGCAGCAGTACTGTGAACTCCTCTGTTGTATCCTCTGCAGTGAAAATTCTTACTCCCATGGCAAATGCACCACTTAACATGGTGTCCAACAACAAAACACCAGCAACTGCTGCTAATATAGCTGTAAAGAAAATATCTACACCAAAAATAAACTTTGTTGGCAAGTACAGAAGTCAGTCTTTATTTTGAAACCTAACCTATTCTATTTTGTTTTTAAATCTCGGTGCAACAAATACAGATATATTTAATTAACTCACTGCATGCGCAGCTGTTGTGTTTAAGAAAATTCTGATAGGTGAAAAAAAGACGTATGTAAAAGTTTTGCTTCACAATTTATAGTGTTTTCTGCCCTTTTGTCTTCACCTGACCTCTCTTGGAAGCTTCTCCCACCTTCATAAGAAGCCTCCCAGCTTTGATTTCTTATGTATTAGGTTGATGCAAAAGTAATTGCGTTTTTTGCTTTGTTGGAATTTGCTGTTTGATATTGGAATACATTCTTAAAGAAATGTGGTTATATCATACATCATTTTAATGCACCTTTCTCGCTTTGTTTTTTTGCTACTGACTTCTTACTTGCTGTTTATTTTAGATTTACTTTAGACTATGGAAATGATGTTAGACAAAAAGCAAATTCAAGCCATTTTTCTTATTTGAGTTCAAAATAGGTTGTAAAGCAGTGGAGACAATGCACAACATCAACAAGGCATTTGGCCCAACAACTGCTAACAAACAAACATACAGTGCAGTGGTGGTTCAAGAAGTTTTGCAAAGGAGACAAGGGAAGTGATCCTTCCCCTGTACTCTGCATTGGTGAGGCCACACCTGGAGTATTGTGTTCAGTTCTGGGCCCCTCAGTTCAGGAAAGACATTGAAGTGCTGGAGCGGGTCCAGACAAGAGCAACATGACTGGTGAAGGGACTTGAACATAAGACCTGTGGGGAGAGGCTGAGGGAGCTGGGGTTGTTTAGTCTGGAGAAGAGGAGGCTTAGAGGTGACCTCATCACTCTCTAGAACTACCTGAAGGGAAGTTATAGCCAGGTGGGGATTGGTCTCTTCTCCCAGGCAGTTAGCAATAGGACAAGGGGGCATGGGCTTAAACTCTGCCAGGGGAAATTTAGGCTGGATATTAGAAAGAAATTCTTTACAGAGAGAGTGGTCAGGCATTGGAATGGCTGCCCAGGGAGGTAGTGGACTCACCGTCCCTGGAGGTTTTTAAACTGAGATTGGACATGGCACTTAGTGCCATGATCTAGTAAACGGACTAGAGTTGGACCAAGGGTTGGACTCGATGATCTCTGAGGTCTTTTCCAACCCAGTCGATTCTGTGATTCTGTGAGACGAGAGCCTTGAAGATGAGAGGAGCATAGTGGCCAGTCATTGGAATTTGACAATGACCAATTAAGAGCAATCATTGTCAAAGCTGATCCTCTTACAACTACACGAGAAGTTGCCGAAGGACGCAGTGTCGACCTTTCCAAGGTTGTCTGGCATTTGAAGCAAATTAGAAAGGTGAAAAAGCTCTAAGTCGGTGCTTCAGGAGCTGACCGAAAAATAAAAAAAATTGTCATTTTGAAGTGTTACTGTGTCGTGCATGTTGCACAACCAACAGTTCAAAAGTTGAATGAATTGGGCTATGAAGTTTTGCCTCATCTGCCATATTCACTTGACCTCTCGCCAACTGGTTACCATGTATTCAAGCATCTCAACAACTTTTTGGAGGGAAAAAGCTTCCACAATCAGCAGGATGCAGAAAATGCTTTCCAAGTGTTCGTTGAATCCCGAAGCACAGATTTTTACACTACAGGAATAAACAAACCTGTTTCTCATTGGCAAAACTGTGTTGACTGTAATGGTTCCTATTTTGATTAATAAAGATGTGTTTGAGCCTAATTATAATGATTTCAAATTCATGGTCCAAAACCGCAATTACTTTTGCACCAACCTAATAGTAGCTGCTGGAATATTGCAGTTTATAGTCCAATTGGTCCTAATTTCAGTTTACAGACTGGACTGTTAAGGCAACCTGCAGTAGGTTGGCAGTTGATAACTGGGCAACTGAAACATCCTTGTTAACACTGGAAATCTTAACAATGGAAACTTTTCAAATAAGCATGACAGACTTTAGAGGTAGGAAGCAGTTGTTCAACAGTAAGCTATCAGAGTAGGAAAGACCTATGCAGTTGCAACACTGAGAATATACTATTTTTCTTAATACAAATATTATAAGGTTTTGAAGTACTTTTTAAGATCCATTTATAAAAATAATTTGATGACAAAAAAAAAAAAAGATATGATGGAAGTATGTTTGCTGATTTGTTCTCATTCAGTCCTATCTCTTTTGAAAAAGCATAAAAATGAATGATGAAAATTGCAGCTATATAAAGCAAAAGTTTTTATTGCTAAAATAAAAAAAAACTGTTTAACTTTTTGTTAAACTTTAAAAAAAAACCTTTTTAAGTGTATTTTTTAAATGTTTTAACTAATTTTAAGACTGATAATGCTTTTGCCAGAACATTGATACTTGCAAATAAACTCTTCAGTTTGTGTATTATATGCAATCATATTCTCATTTTATGAAAGTTAGAGTTTTAACTTTTTTGATTTGTAGGTGGTAATAAGCTTCAGGCAACAGGAAGTAAACTGGAAGAAATGAAATCAGCTGAAAGTGTTAAAACTGCTGCTACAGTACAAACACAAGAAGTAAAACCAGACACAGCAGCTGAACAAGTGACTCCTATGACTTTTGCTGCCTTGCAAAGTGATGTCCAGCCAGTGGGCCATGACTATGTGGAGGAGGTATTGAGATGAAAATGTGGATTATTTAACTATTTTAGTCAAAATCTATTGAACATGAGAAAATCGCAGTAGGGTTGGGGTTGAAAGGGACCTCTGGAGGTCATCTGGGGCTCCAATCCTGCTGAAGCAGGACCACCTAATCACTAAGCCACTTTACATTATCTATCAGCAATCTTGGCTAACTGGGGAGGTCCCAGTTGACTGGAAGTTGGCTAACATGATGCCCATCTACAAGAAGGGCTGGAAGGAGGATCTGGGGAACTAAATACCTGTCAGTCTCAGCTTGGTGGTGGGGAAGGTCATGGAGCAGATCATCCTGAGTAACATCACATGGTACATCCAAGAGAACCATATGATCAGGCCCAGTCAACATGGGTTTATGAAAGGCAGGTTCTGTTTGACCAACTTGATCTCCTTCTATGACAAGGTGACCCAACTAGTAGATGAGGGAATGGCTGTGGATGTTGTGTACTTAGACTTCAGCAAGGCCTTTGACACCGTATCCCACAGAATTCTACTGGAGAAGTTGGCAGCTCATGGCCTGGATGGGTGTACTGTACAATGGATAAAGAACTGGTTGGAGGGCCAGGCCCAAAGAGTCGTGGTGAACAGAGCCAAATCCAGTTGGCGGCTGGTCACGAGTGGTGTTCCCCAGGGCTCAGTATTGGGGCCAGTTCTGTTTAATCTCTTTATCAATGATCTGGATGAGGGAATTGAGTGGACCCTTAGTAAGTTTACAGATGACACCTAATTGGGTCGGAGTGTTGACCTGCTGGAGGGTAGGAAGGCTATATAGAGGGATCTGGACCAGCTGCATCATTGGGCCAAAGCCAATTGTATGAGGTTTAAGAAGGCCAAGGGCTGGGTCCTGCACTTGGATCATAACAAGTCCAGGCAGTGCTACAGGCTCAGGGAAGAGTGGCTGGAAAGCTGCCTGGTGGAAAGGGATCTGGGGATGTTGATTGACAGCCAGCTGAATATGAGCCAGCAGTGTGCCCAGGTGGCCAAGAAGGCCAACAGCATCTTGGCTTGTATCAGGAATAGCATGGCCAGCAGGACTAGAGAAGCAATTGTGCCACTGTGCTCGACACTGGTGAGGCCCAACCTTGAATACTGTGTTCAGTTTTGGGCCCCTCATCATAAGAAGGACATTGAGGTACTAGAGAGAGTGCAGAGGAGGCGATGAAGCTGGTGAGGGGCTTGGAACACAAGTCTTATGAGGAGCAGTTGAGGGAACTGGGGCTGTTTAGCCTAGAGAAAAGGAGGCTGAGGGGAGACAACTGTTGCTGTCTACAACTACCTGAAAGGAGGTTGTAGCATGGAGGGTGTTGGTCTCTTCACCAAGTAGCAAGTGATAGGACAAGAGGAAACAGCCTCAAGTTGCACCAAGGGGGGTTTAGTTTGGATATTAGGAAAAAATTCTTCACTGAAAGGGTTGTCAGGCATTGGAACAGGCTACCCAGAGAAGTGGTAGAGTAACCATCCCTGGAGGTGTTTAAAAGGTGTTTAGATGAGGTTCTTAGGGACATGGTTTAGTGCTAGAGTTCGGTTAGATTATGGTTGGACTCGATGATCCTGAGGGTCTCTTCTAACTGAAATAATTCTATGATTCTATTGAGCCCTAGAGTATACTGGTAGTTACTAGCCTCCAACTAGGTTTAATTCTACTGGTCACCATCCTGTGACCCTTGCCAGTTAGCCAGATTTCAATCCACCTCACTGCATGCTTATTCACCTCATAAATCAATAGCTTGTCTATGAGAATATTATGGTGAGAGTGTCAAAGGACTTAGTGAAGTCCAGGTAGACAATATCATCTGCTCTCCTCTCATCTACCAGGCCAACCATTTCATTGCTGAAGTTGAACAAGTATGACTTCTCCTTGGTTTAAGTTGTGCTGATTACTGATGATGATTTTCTTGTCCTTAATGTACCTAGAAATGGTTTCCAGGATTAGCTGCTCCATCACCTTCCCAGGGATTGAGGTGAGGCTGACTGGCCTGTAATTCCAAGAGTGACAAGGCATTGAGCCTACAAAGGCTTGCAGAAACGTTTACATTTTTGTATTGTGCATATTTTTTTGAGCTCAGTGGGGCATTTTTCATGTGGGTGGCGTAAGATACGTGGATGAAGTTTGCTGTAAATTTTTCATAATTTGCAGGTTTGTAATTATTTAACTCAGTATGCCCAGGCTCAAGTTTAATGCTGTGGACTGTTTGGAATGGAAGAACTTTGTTCATTACCAGACACAATAGCATGTCTGTCAGAATTGTGAAAGTTCTATTTTTGCCTTCTTTTAGTTAGTGTGTGAACTTTTTTGCATGTTTTCAGATGGACAGACATCATCTAGTGTCACTAAATTAGATAAATTTTTACATCAGCTTTAAAAAAAAAAAAAAATCCAAATGTATTATAATTTTATTTTCCAGGTAAGAAATGATGAAGGAAAGGTGATCCGCTTTCATTGTAAACTTTGTGAATGCAGTTTTAATGATCCTAATGCCAAGGAGATGCACTTAAAAGGGAGGCGGCACAGACTTCAGTATAAGGTTAGTAGAAATGCTGATGCTTCTATCTGAAAGTCCACCACATGTCAGCTGACTGATTGCGGCGATGAGAATGATGCATGCAGCAACGCATAGACAGAGATGCACAGACACAGAGTTCTTGTTAGCAGTGAGAGCAGAACCAGGCAGAGCTAAGCTGAGCTGAGCCCTCTTTAATTAACAGTTCTCAGTTTATAGGTTTACCTATATGGGCCTGGACCAAGAGGTTAGACAAGATGTTTTTTTCAATAATTGTTATTCCAAACACACCACACTCATCTTGTGACTGTTTTCAGTCACGTTTTCATGCATATCTTGTTCCAACCCACTTATTCACAGCCCAGGCCCAACAACATTCATACATTACGCGTCCTTGGGGGGTGGTGTTCTGGCCTGAGAGAACATTCGTAGAATCATAGAATTGTTTCGGTTGGAAAAGACCCTCAGGATCATTGAGTCTAGCTATAACCTAATTCTAGCACCAAACCATGTCCCTAAGAACCTCATCTAAATGGCTTTTAAACATTTCCAGGAATGGTGACTCTACCACTTCCCTGGGCAGCCTGTTCCAATTCCTGACAACCCTTTCAGTGAAGAATTTTTTCCTAATATCCAAACTAAACCTCTCCTGGTGCAACTTGAAGCCATTTCCTCTTGTCCTGTCACTTGCTACTTGGGAGAAGAGACCAACACCCTCCATGCTGCAACCTTCTGTCAGATAATTGTAGACAGTGACAAGGTCTCCCCTCAGCCTCCTTTTCTCCAGGCTAAACAGCCCAAGCTCCTTCAACCGCTCCTCATCAGACTTGTGTTCCAGGCCCTCCACCAGCTTCGTTGCCCTCCTCTGCACTCTCTTTAGTACTTCAGTGTCCTTCTTATGATGAGGGGCCCAAAACTGAACACAGTATTCAAGGTGGGGCCTCTCCATTGTCGAGTACAGTGGCACAATCACTTCCCTAGTCCTGCTAGCCACACTATTCCTGATACAAGCCAGGATGTTGTTGATCTTTTTGGCCACCTGGGCACACTGCTGGCTCATATTCAGCTGACTGTCAATCAACATCCCCAGATCCCTCTTTGCCAGGCAGATTTCCAGCCACTCTTCTCCGAGCCTGTAGCGCACTGCCTGGACTTGTTATGACCCAACCAGCCTGGGCTATTGCTCCTTACGATCATGAAAAACGTACTTCTGTACAACCTGTCCAAGGCCCTTTATGTTTTAACTAATTGCTGTGATTTATGTTAGTATTATTTCTTCTTTGACTGTCCAGATGGTCATGTTAGTATTAATCTCCCTTTATCATCCAACTGGCTGGAACCGCATGTCCTGATGTTCCCACATCTCCCTCTTTTTTGTTTTGGAACATCAGGTTCACAGTGAGCGCAGCAAGGACCCTGGTTTCATTCTTCTTTATGTTCTGTATCATTCTCTGTATGATTCAGAGGAGTACAAGAAAAAATATTACACAAGCACATTGGATTCCCACAAAAAAACATATATGTAGATTGAGGCCTGAAAACCATAGTTTCGTGTTTAACCACTTTACGCTATTAAAAAAATGTCATCATTATGTTTTTTCGTGTTAATTCTTGTAAATCATGGAATTGTTTTTGCAGGGCACTGGCTAAATCCTGAACCAAGCCTTGCACATTAGCTGAAAATGTTGTCTGGAGATGTTGTTTTACTTCATTCCACTCACGAACACTGTCTTTCTATTTTAATGGTGTTATGCATAAATTCTTTTTAATATGTTCCCAATCACAATACAGTTTTATTCTGGTAGCCAAAGCTTTTTGTCTAACTCTTATCCACAACAGGGCTGTTTCACATATATTTATTGCTGAGGTGTGAAGAGATGAGTGCTCTCCAGTTTCAGCAGAAGTTGTCTTCACAGAAAGAAGTTTGACTCCTTCTTTATCTGACTGGGCCTGTTCAGTGCCTTTTTCTTGTCTCTCTGGAGTTTTCTTCTGGCACATTCTGTACAGTGAGAGTAATTACTATCAAGGTGATGACAATTGGCATAAACAGGGTTAGTCAAATTTACCACATAGATATAATTCTTCATTGATACTTGTACATCGGTAGCAGCTGCCAGCACATAAGGATGTGAAATACAAATCATAACTGTATCATTATGCCAGTGCGTGAGCTTTAGTGTGTATTGATTTTGAATTTTCTTATAATTTCCATGAGCCACATGCCTCATAAAAAAAGGCAAGGCTAATCGCTGGATATTTGAATGAAATAGACTAAAGCTATCATTTGTTTGTACCTGCAAAACCAGTCCTGACAACCCACCTTCTGACCACTTTAATGTCTCATGGCTTCATTGTGAAAAATTAAGAGGCTTAGATGAATTTGAAATCAAATGTCCTCTGGGTCCCTAGTCCCAATAATGTAAATCTGTACCATTTGACATGCTGGTGCCTCTAATTTACAGGGGGCCCAGTACAAACTCAAAACATCTCCTGTGGTTCTTCTAGATACCTTGCATGTTGGAATGTCAGCAGGGGGTTTCAAAGTAGAATTGTGACTTACATCTCGGTGTTCAAGACCCAGAATGGAAATAAAAGTTAAATTGCCTTGAACTACGCCTCCATTCTCTTGTTGTTGATAAAACAAGTTGATAAAACTTCTCTGACATCATGAAACAATAGTTAATTGGTTTGTTAGAAACACATACAGGAGGCATCTCAACAAAATGCTGTTGCGTTTGATTAAATTTAATCCGATCCAATCCTTGTTTTCCAGCAACTGACCTGCTGGTGGTATCTACACACCACCTACGCAGTGCGTGTCATTGTTGGAGAGAGGAACTTTAGGATCCCACCGTGTAATAGGTCTAAAAAGCAGTGGATTCACGATGTAAGCCAAATGTACATGCTCTCCCTCTACAGTTGGAATCATGCCAAAACTCATGATCTCAAAACAACCTTACTGCACTGTTGCAGGAGATGATAGCCAAATAGGCTAAGAAGATGTTAACTGGAGTGAGGGGGGCACCTGCTGCTGCCGTCATAGTACTATGTTTCCTTGTAACTTCTTCAGCTGCCCCCAGGTAACATCACTGGCCTCTTCCTTCAGTCTCTTCCATTTCTTTGTTGCCCTCTGCTGCAGGGACAGAGGCTGCATCTCTGGCATTGGGTTCTGTGTCGTGTTTTTCCAACTCATAGTAAGGTTTAACATATTTCTCAGGAAGCCACCTCAGTCCTGTTGGAAGAAGAACACATGCATATCCCCTCCCCCAGGTGATTACAGACCCTTTCCATTGACTGTTGTGCAGGGGATCCCAAAGAAACCTTTGGTCTCTGAGACAGTGAATCTGGAACACGGAAGTGTTTTTCCACTGCTGCGATAGAGGAGGGAGGCATAGTACGATTCAAAAAGTTTAAAGTATATGTTGCATTGTCTAATTGTTCTTGGGGCATCATATTCCCCCTTTTTTGTTTTAATAACATTTGTTTCAGTGTGGAATGTGCCCATTCAATAATAGCCTGCCCAGTGGGAGAATGTGGGATACCTGTGACATGCGACACACCCCATTGCTATTAAAAATATTGCATGGATCTGGCAGTGTATTCAGGACCATTGTCAGTTTTAATCTGTTGTGGCACACCCAGCATAGCAAAGCAGTGGGTCCAGTGGCACTGAACATCCTTGCTTTTTTCACTAGTATGAGCAGATGCACAAAGCATACCTGAAAAAATATCAATAGAAACATGTACATATTTCAAACGGCTAAAAGATGAGACATGTAACATCAGTCTGTTAAATGGCATTAGCCGTGAGCCCGTGAGGGTTAACTCCAAGGGAGAGTGAGCTTGTAATAAGGCCTTAACATTCCAGGCAAGAGCAAAGTGTGTGTTTTGCTTGTTCAAGTGTCAGATCAAACATCTTTTTTAAAGCAGCAGCGTTTTGATGGAAGAAAGTGTGTGATGCCCTGGCAGACTGGAAGCGGACTGTAGCTACAGTGTAAGAGTCTGCAACTGCATTTCCTTCTGTTATGGGACCTGGTAAAGTGGTATGAGAGTGTATATGAGTAACAAACAGTGGGTGTCTGCAATGCTGTAATGCAGTTTGCAATGATACAAACATTTGAAAGAACTGCTGTTGTGAGATTTCTTTAAGAAAGGCGGAGGGGATGCGCTGTAGGGCCTTGACTACATACTCAGAATCACATATCAAATTTAGAGGTTCCTCCTTAAAAAGCTCTAAGGAATGTAAAGCTGCACCAAGTTCTACTAATTGGGTTGAGCCATCAATAATTATACCAATTGTTATCTTCATGCCAGACCACTACAGCTTTATGAGACTTCCCTGAACCATCAACAAAAACTGTGCGAGCATGTGGGATTGAACCAAATACAAGTATGGTCTGTGGTGTGATGTCCAAGACATGCAGATTCTGCAGCAATTTACATCTAGGCATGCCAAAAGCTATGCCATTAAGAAAATCGGCTAGTGCAATTTGCAAGGACAAATTTGTGAATAAAACATATAAAAATCAGATTTCAGAAATGGTACATATATAACAGATGGGTCATGGCCCACTGAGACCTGAATCTGCTCTCTGCCTTTTTTGATCAGTGTAACAGTCAATTATAGAGGCTGAGTAATAGTTTTACGGAAAGAATTGGGGGGGGGGGGAAATCCATTCTAAATATATCGATCTGTTTGCTTTCTCATTATATTGTCCTACAATAGCCACAGGTTGTTTCTGTGTTGTAGCTATAAATAGACAAATCTGCAAGTGTAATCGAATGCAGTCAGCCTGTAAGGTTATCATAAACTTGTTCCTCAAAGTCTCTAACCCCGTTTCGGCTTTTGTGTTCATTGGACATTGTTTTTCCTTACCGGCTCAAAGTCCTGTTTCATCTTGGTCTCATTTTTATCAGTGTAGTGTTAGCTTTACCAGATAATTCAGCTGCCCATACTAGTGGGAATACAGCATCCAAAATTTCCTTGGAGATTTCTCACTTGCAGCAAGCAGATGTGTGCCTTCCAAGCATCTCCTTATGGGACATGCAACTAAACAGAATTCTCAGAAAATGTTATTTGAGCTTACAATTTACTTAACAAATCTTGACCAAAGAGAGGTATAGGGCTTTCCAGCATATACACGAATTCATCTGTTAAAACTGTTCCAAATTTGGCATTCAGTTGTTTTCGAACAATGGTTTCTTTCTCTTTCTTTCTTCTTTCCTTCCTTAAGAACTAGCACGGTGAATTTACTAAGAAGTCTCTTACAACTAGTTACCACAGAATAAGTCTATTTTTTTCTTTTCCTTCTCTTCTTGCTGCAGTTTAGATACAGGCAAGGCTACGCAGGTGGCATAATCGCTGGTACCAAGTGGGAGCTGCCAGGCTCTGGCAGACTCCTCGGTTACAATGAGCTGAGTTTATCTTGCAGCTTGACACAGGCCTGAAATTTATGTTCAGGCTGTACAGCGCAGGCCTGGGCTCTTTTTGCTTTTTTGTTTTAATTTTTCCATTGCATTCCTGCTATTATACACTTCATATGCAATTCTAATTAACTGAGCAATAGTTACGTTCCTCAGCCCCATTTACCTGTTGCAGTTTCTTACAGATATCAATAAACAGCATATTAAACATCATTCTATTATATTCCTTTTCCTAAATCCAAATCAGTTCATATTCTAGCAACTTTTAAATACAACCTCTCCCAAGTTCACATCCAGCACAGCATTTAGTTTTCTTTCCCATATCTCTAACTAGCACATAAATTCAATGTGAATCAGAGTTTAACAACTTAAATTCATTTCTGGTCTTAAAATTATTAGATAACAATAAGAGCAAATTAACTTACAGTACTGTACTTCATCCCATTTTTTCCAAAGTTCTGCAGAACAACATTAATTGTAATACAGCACTATAACCCAGAATCCCACATTGAAGCCACAAGTGAATACAATATAATTTCAAACTTTCTTTTATCGGAGGATTCCCCCCCAAGTTACTCTAATGTGCATCCTAAGGGGGAGCAAGGTGGTATTTTAGTAGCAGAACCGGTTCCCATTTTGTAATTATCTCCCTAACCAAATTGTTTTGGTACCAAATATAAATATGCAAACCAAATACCAAATTCAAATATGCAAATGGATCACAATTACACTTATTCAAGACAATATCTTGATTTTAACATTGCATCTTTGGGCCGCTTACTGCTCAGCCAGGTAGAGGTACTGCTGGGTCTCCCTGACAAAATAGGTCAGTGCACGCTTGAGCCCAGTTGGCACCTGCCCCCCTGCCATTCTTTAGGGCAAGGCTTTTATTAGCGTCTCATCTGGGGTGTTACAACTGTTATCCCCAAAACAGGATTCTTTATCCGGTGTGCATACAAAAGAGACAAATTTAGTACACCAAGATGAGACACAGCCTATCACAGAGTTGCACAAGTCTGAATGCTGGAATAAAGCTAGCATGCTAGAAAGAAAAGTAATGGCTATTACACACAAAATCTTATCGTCACATTCATGCAGTAAAGAACTAAATTACTCATGGTCTTCTGTATCATCATAAAATGTACATTTTGAGTCCATGGATTCTCATTATTTAACAATCTGTGAGCTCACTGTACCATGTAACAGGGAAAGACTTAATGAAACTGTAATATGTTTAAACAGATACCTAAAAGAAAACAAGTTAATAATGAAAAGCATCTTGCAGACTGTTTTGCAAGTTTTCTGTGACTTGTGTGTTATCAGTTAATTCTCTCTCAGCTTGTTGAAGTTCAAACCGTTCCGCCTGTAAAACTGTCTGCAATGATCTAATGATCTCTTGTAGAGATTTATTTTTCTCCTGCTCTTCTCTCTTTAAAAACAACATTAATTGCAACAAAGTATTATACTTCAAGGTTCTGTTCTCTGGCTACTTTTCCCAGTCATCTAACTTACACAGCTGCCACCATTGATTACAATATTTCACAAGATCCTTCTTCCTCATATTTTTAAGTGCTTTCCTATGTTTTAAAACACACCCTTATACTGTTTTCTTAGGAACATGATTGAAAACAGTTGTTCCTGACCCCATCTCTTAAGTAAAAACCATGAGAAGAGCGGGAGAGGAGGAATAAGCACGGAGCAGCTTGCAGTGCAAGCGGGAGAAGTGGCAGAAAAGGCTTACAGCGCACTTACACAAATAATTCCACAAAGAAACAACTGTAACAACCACCAGTTAAACAGTTAACTCACATTCCTGACAAGCTGCTTGATTTTTAGAAAGGCAATACACAGAAGCACATAATATGTACTGTAAAACTCGCAGATATAGCTTATGTACAGGAGAAGCAGCTTGTTCTATTACTAACGCAATTCCGCAACTCACTCGTTCAATGAGGATTGCTGTCCCCATTGCACTGAAGGATTTGTGGTCATAAAAAAAAATTTACCCGTTGGATTCTGTGGTCACCGTCACACACACCGCTTGATGAAGAGCCTCACAGGGGTCAGACACTCACACGAAGTGCACCATTTGTGGCGATGAGAACGATGCATACAGAGACACATAGAGATGCACAGACACAGAGTTCTTGTTAGCAGAGAGAGCAAAGCCAGGCAGAGCTGAGCTGAGCTGAGCCCTCTTTAATTAACAGTTCTCAGTTTTTAGGTTTACAGATGCAGGCCTGGACCAAGAGGTTAGACAGGATGGTTTTTTTTCAATAATTGTTACTCCAAACACACCACACTCATCTTGTGACTGTTTTCAGTCACGTTCTCATGCATATCTTGTTTCAACCCACTCATTCACAGCCCAGGCCCAACAATGTTCATACATCACACGTCCTTGGGGGGCAGTATTCTGGCCCAAGATATCATTCTCACCAGCCTGGGCTATCACTCCTCACAGTCATGAAGAACATACTTCTGTACAACCTGTCCAAGGCCCTTTATGTTTTAACTAATTGCTATGATTTAATCATGTTAGTATTATTTCTTCTTTGACCGTCTGGATGGTCATGTCAGTTTTGATCTCCCTTTATCGTCCAAGTGACTGGAACCGCACGTCCTGCTGTTCCCACAACTGATTATACATTTTACATTTAAAGACTAGTTAAAGGTAGGTACTCTTGAGTAAACAGCATATTAAAAAAAGCTAGAGAAATATATTTCTTAGAGAGTATAGTTTTTAAAGTAGTAATGCAAACTGAAACTGCTTTTTGGTTTGTTTTTTTTTTAAACATTTTGAACATTGCTTTCAGGCAATCTTTGCAACATTAAAATATTGCACAATGCATACAAGCAACAGTAGATGCTTTATGTTGATTACCATGAATTTCAAATTGTGTAAAATAGTAGCGCTCAATGTTTTTGGCAGGATAAACCACATAAACCCTTTGAGAAACAAGTGTTTTAGGCTTTTTATTCATTAATGGAAAGACCTACACTGGCTCATGGTGTGCGTTTTGATTATTATAAGATTATATAGGAAGAATCTACGTGTGGTCACAGGAGATACAATGGGCCTGTATAATTACAAAGTGCATGAAAGAAGATAAAAAAATACCAGAAGAATGTATTCAGTAACTCATGATTATGCCCCTGTATGAAGGAACCTTCAGGAACAGGGCATCAGGAAGCACACTATAGTTAAGATCATTTTTTTTTCCATACTATAGAGTTGTCATCCTGTTACAGAATGAACAGCAAATTACTTAGTATTTCATATAACGTTTTAATTTTAAATTGCTTTGTTCTTCTATAGTTGAAGAGAGAATTCATGCTATTTGTAATACGTTGCTATTTCTTTAAAACACTGGACACAGATTTTTCTTCTTCAGCTGTTCATTCACTGCAGTTCTAAAACTGCATTTTGCTCCCCTTGATTTTATTGTAGACCAGAAGTGTGTGTTAAACATGTCAGAAGAACTCTGTAACCTTGAGATGACAAGAGGCAAACCAATGTTTCATTCATTATTTTTCTGAACTAGAAAAAAGTAAACCCGGACTTAGAAGTAGAAGTAAAGCCCAGTATTCGAGCAAGAAAAATTCAAGAAGAGAAGATGAGGAAACAGATGCAGAAAGAAGAATACTGGAGAAGGCGGGAAGAGGAAGAACGCTGGAGAATGGAAATGAGGTAATGCATTCTCTTTTATCAATGAATGAGGCAAAGTTTCAGTCAGATTATCTAAATCTAACTCTGCTTCGGTAGAGTTACTTATTTTGAATACTTGTTTTAGGAACTCTGTACTGTCTTGTTTTAAATTAGGTTGTCATTATTCCTCTGCATTTTTTATTTGTTTTTGTTTGTTACTGTTCAGTCCCTCTGAGGAATGTAGACTTAGTAGAATTATATGTTATAAATTCAGTCCCACTTTCAAAATAGCTATTCATTTTAGTTACCCTCTGGAGTTCACTGGTATTTGCTCATGACTACTAGAAATCAGTTAGTGAGGGCATCCAAGAACTTACTTAAAATGGTTGGAAGTATTAACTGCTATATAAAAAGAATAATTTGATTGATGCACTTCAGACGATATGAAGAGGACATGTACTGGAGGAGAATGGAGGAAGAACAGCATCACTGGGATGACCGTCGCAGAATACCAGATGGAGGATATCCTCATGGTCCTCTGGGACCTCTAGGCCTGCTGGGAGTTAGACCAGGAATGCCTCCTCAGCCCCAAGGACCAGCTGTGAGTTTCTTAACTTGAGGGAGAAAAAAAAAAAATCATACTTAACAGGAGGCACAGTTAAGAACTATAAATTATTCACTGCTACTTCAGTTGTTTCCAGTGTTTCTTAAACGATTTGGAAAAAGTAAAGAAAAAATTATATACTGATGAAACTGTCTAGATAAGCCCACCTTCCAAAATAAGTCCGCTTATATCATGAAAGGATGCCTTGAAGACAAATATTGATTCTTCTGAAATACAAGTCACTCTGGATTTGTGTACTACTTTTTATTTTATTTAATTGCATTATACTTTATCTAATTGTGGACAAGCATATGGATAAAAAGTGGTTGGATCATCAGTCCCAGTGGATAATGGTTAGTGGTGGGTCGTACTCTACCTGGAGGTTAGTAACAAGTGCAGCACCGCATGGGTTTATCCTGGGTTTTGTCTCATTAGCACCTATCGATGACCTGAAAGGTGATGGAGTGAGTACACGCTCATCAGGCTTGCAGCTGACATGAAACTAAATTGGTTTGGGGTGGGGAGAACAGTTGATACCTTTGAGGGCAGGGCTGCCATCCAGAGGGACCTAGGCAGACTGGAGGAATGGACCAACAGGAACTTTATAGAGTTCTGCAAGGACAAATGCCTAATGCTGCACTTGAGAAGGTATAACCCCTTGCACTGAGGGGCTGGGGAGTGATGGGTAGCAGCCTTGCTGAAAGGGACCTGGGATTTTTGGCAGGTGGCAAGCTGAATATGAGCCAATCATGTGCCCTGGCAGCAAGGAAAGCCAACAGCATCCTGGGTGATATTAACAGGAGCATAATCAGTAGATAAAGGGAAGTGATCAGCTTTCATTAGACCCAAACTACAATTCTGCATTTGGGTTTAGGCTTTCCAGTACAAGAAAGATACAGATAAACCATAGCAGGTTCAGTGTGGGGAGTCTGGACTGTGTGCCCTGTGAGGAGAGACTTGAGGGATCTGGGCTTGTTCAGCATGGAGAAGGCTATCACAGTATCACAGTATCACAGTACGTTTGGGATTGGAAGGGACCTCAAAAGATCATCTAGTCCAATCCCCCTGCTGGAGCAGGAACGCCTAAGTGAGGTCGCACAGGAACATGTCCAGGCAGGTTTTGAATGTCTCCAGAGAAGGAGACTCCACAACCTCCCTGGGCAGCCTGTTCCAGTGCTCTGTCACCCTCACTGAAAAGAAGTTTTTTCTCAAATTTAAGTGGAACCTCTTGTGTTCCAGCTTGATCCCATTACTCCTTGTCCTATCATTGTTTGCCACCGAGAAGAGCCTGGCTCCATCCTCATGGCACTCACCCTTTATATATTTATAAACATTAATAAGGTCACCCCTCAGTCTCCTCTTCTCCAAACTAAAGAGACCCAGCTCCCTCAGCCTTTCTTCATAAGGGAGGTGCTCCACTCCTTTAATCATCTTGGTTGCCCTACGCTGGACCCTCTCCAGCAGTTCCCTGTCCTTCTTGAACTGAGGGGCCCAGAACTGGACACAATATTCCAGATGGGGTCTCACCAGGGCGGAGTAGAGGGGAAGGAGGACCTCTCTCGATCTACTAACCACTCCCCTTGTAATACACCCCAGGATGCCATTGGCCTTCCTGGCCACAAGGGCACAGTGCTGGCTCATGGTCATCCTGTTGTCCACCAGGACCCCCAGGTCCCTTTCCCCTACACTGCTCTCTAATATGTAATTTCCCAATCTATACTGGAACCTGGGGTTGTTCCTGCCCAGATGCAGGACTCTACACTTTCCCTTGTTAAATTTCATTAGGTTATTCCCTGCCCAACTCTCCAGCCTGTCCAGGTCCCGCTGGATGGCAGCACAGCCTTCTGGTGTGTCAGCCACCCCTCCCAGCTTAGTGTCATCAGCAAACTTGCTGATAGTACACTCTATTCCCTCGTCTAAATCGTTAATGAATATATTGAATAATATTGGCCCCAGTACTGACCCCTGAGGCACTCCACTAGATACTGGCCTATCACATTGCACTGAAGCTAATATCTGTGCATTATAAAGACAATGGAGCCAGGCTCTTTATGGTTGTGAGAGGGCAAGATACAACCAGCTTAAGCTGGGACAAAAGAGGTTCAGACTGAATACAGGATTTTTTTTTTTCTTCACACAAGACATTGCGCAGCTTCTGTCTTTGGCAATTTTCAAGAACTGACTGGATAAAGCCCTGAGCAACATTATATGGTCTTATAGCTGACCATGGTTTGCACAGGAGGTTAGACTAGAGGACCTCCTGAGGTCTCTTCCTGTTTGAATTCTTCTGTGATTCTATGAAAGCAATCATGAATACTTTATTTTGCTGCAGTATACAAGTATTTCCCAGTTAACAGAAAGATAGTAGATATTTATGTTGGGGAGGTTTCATAATTTGTTTATTTTTTATACATTTCATGTTTTTTTCAGACGTGATTGATTGTGACCAGTGTAAGTTGTTAAGGACACTTCAGTTCATGTTTTGTTGCATTTCAATGATTTGAGGTTTGAATATTCTGTTGTTCAGCCACATGTTTGGTTTTTGGTCATATACCATCTGTGAACTTGGAAGTGTACCCAAATTTCAGAAATGTGCTTTTTCGTCTGTTTAGCCTCTACGCCGCCCTGACTCCTCTGATGACCGCTATGTGATGACCAAACATGCAGCTATATATCCAACAGAGGAGGAACTTCAAGCAGTCCAAAAAATTGTTTCTATTACTGAGCGTGCTTTGAAACTTGTTTCTGACAATATGACTGACCATGAAAAAAGCAAGAGCAAAGAGGGAGATGACAAAAGAGATGGCAGTAAAGACAGGTATTTTTTCTTATTATTATTTTTAAGAATTTAATCACTTGTTTCTGAAGTAATTTGATGGTTTTCCTTGCACTGTTATCAGTGCTTCCAGGGATTCTGTTCTCTTTGGGTTTTGATATGGCATATGTAACTATACTCCTACTTTATTTCACTTTTATATCTTCAGGATTAGTTTTATGGCTTTTATATTATTTTAAATGCAACTTTTAACTATAATTCACAGAACTTTGAAAGGAGTTTTACGGGTAGGTGTTTTGGCTAAAGGTTTGCTACTCCATGGAGACCGAAACGTCAATCTTGTTTTGTTATGTGCTGAGAAGCCTTCAAAGATGTTACTCAGTCATATTGCTGAAGGTCTTCCCAAACAACTTGCAGTAAGTAGAATTTAGATTTTTGGACTTGACTTTTTTTAAAGATACTGTAAAAATCTGTTCTCAAGTCAAATGCCTGCAGGGCTGACTGTGCTGCATTTCATAGCCCAGATTCAGTTTCTTTTCATTTTCTGAGTGTTTCTGTCTGAATTCAGGGACTATGCTGCATGTTTTGCTTTCTGTATATTGTGTCTGTTCAAGTGTCTAGGTGTTCATACTAGTGGTTCAATATCGATCATCATTTAATATATTTCATTTAACTGGGAAATAAAATGAGCAGAAGAAAGACTATTATCCAGTTACCAGCAGCAATAGAGGTAATTTGTGCAGCCTGAAGGACAAAGTTCTCCATTAATGCCAGTCTGTTTGTACTTATGTCTTGTTTCCAATTTTTATGTCAGTGCTTTGTAGTCCCACAATTAGTTAAATAAGTCTTGTGGTTTTGTGGTTTCTTTTTGTGTATGTGATTTTTGTTTGGTTTGTTTTTGTTTGGTTTGTTGTTGTTGTTGTTTTTAATTTGGCACTTAAAAAGTATATGCAGTCTTAGACCATTCAGCAGAATTCATATAAACCGTTTGCTGTATTTCTACAAGAAATGAAAGTACAGAATAAAGTCTTTACCTCCAGTGCTCTCTACTGAACAAAGTCCATCCGCCATCATTATAGAATGCTTGTCATAGCATTAGTATTTCAGTGCAGTCTGGTAAAATGCTCAGCAGAATCAGAGGCATGCTAGAAGCATTAGCAGGATCAGATTAATTAGAAAATAATCCTGGGTTTGCTCTTGTTTGAAATAACTGAACAGAAAAAAAATTAAAAATGCACATCTCAGTCTGGTGTTGTGGAGAAGTCATTTGTCCTTCTAGTTTGTGGAAGAAGGTGATAGAGGTGCCTGCAGCTTCCTTTTGGGGGTATTTAGAATTATTAAATTTAGTTGCAAGAAGCCATTCTGAATACCCACCTTGTTATTCTTACATTTTTTTCCCCCAGTGTTGATCTTGCCCTTTGCTCTCATCAGAGGAGCTTGTGATAGCCAAGTATAGAATGTGGCTAGCAGTACCCATCCTGTAACTGTGAGTGAAAAAAGGTCGTAGGTAGGCGCTGGGTAGAGACTCGAACTCTTGTGAGCTCAAATAAGAACCACAGCATCTTTGTGCTTTTTAAATGCTCCTATGTTGCAATAAGAAACATATCCAACTGGCATTTTAAGTGGCACAGAGGCTTTTCTTTATCTCAAACACTGTTAAGGTTCTTGTTATGTAATTTACTTAGTATATTAATTTCCTTTATAGGTAGTTTTTTTTTCTTTTGCATGCTTGGTGACTGCTGTGTATTTTCATTAATGATTTGGAAACCATATGCAAGTCCATATAGATATATCATAATTGTATAGTGTTGTTTCTTTGAGTACAGAGGTATCTGCTTCATATAATTTATATTGTGTTTCTGTCTTTCTGTTAAAAAGACTATGTTGAAATCTGTTTTCTTCCCCATACTTTTCTTGGCCATCTGCTAATAGAAATTTCTGTTTCTCAATATTTAGGTAATAAGTCCTGAGAAATACGATATCAAATGTGCAGTCCCAGAAGCAGCAATAATTTTAAATTCTTGTGCGGAACCCAAAATGCAAGTTACTATCACACTGACATCTCCAGTCATTCGGGAGGAGAACATGAGGGATGGAGGTTGGGAAGTTGTTAAAGATGTTACTTCTTTCTCACTTGTTTTTATATGTTTATATATTCTGCTTAAGATAGCATTAAGGTCCTAGAAGGCAACCTGCTAGCACAACTAATGTATTTGATTGAAACTTTGTTTTTCAACAACCAATCTTGGTAGAGAACAGTTGGTTAAAATAAATGCTTATTTGATGTGTTTATTTTTTTTTAAACTTTAACTTTATGTCCAACCTCAGCTATCTGGAAAAGGTACAAACTTGACTCTTTTTTCTTTTCCCCTCTTATAAAATTATGTGGAAAACTAAGTATTTTATAGCAAGCGGTTATAAACTGGCTTTTTAGAGCAGTCTTCCCCTAAGAGAAAGAATGTATAGTTTTAGAAAAAAACACAGGTTTTGGGGTTTAAACTGGACTGGTATTACCATCACTTACACCAGGGGTGTCAAACTCATTTTCACCAGGGGCCACATGAGCTTCATGGTTACCTTCAAAGAGCCGAATGTAATTTTAGGACTGTATAAATGTAGGAGTAGTTACATTTACACAGTCCTAAAATTACATTCAGCCCTTTGAAGGCAATCGTGAGGCTGATGTGCCCCCCCCCCTCCCCCCGGTTTGACACCCCTGACTTACACATTCCAAATAGCAGCGCCACTTAAAATGCCCTTTTATAATACTTTTGATCATAACAGTTAACAGTACTTCTAAATTTAAAAGACTGTTTTTTTTGGGGTGGGGGCGTTTTGTTTGTTTGTTTATTTTGTTTTGTTTTTCCAGTTCTCTGAGGTTGCATTTTGGTCTGGAGTACTTTTTGAGGATATTTAGGCTCCTGGTATTACAGTCTTCTATCCAACTGGCAAGCCCAGACTAGTACAATTAGATATGGCTTTGTCATTGAGCTGAAGCAGAAGGTGGAACTTGTAATTCAAATTATGTTTTTGAAGTTCACAGCTTCTCTGGTGCCAGCAGTGTTGCTTTAGGGTCTGTTCTGTAACACTTTTCAGAGCTCCAAAAGCTTTTAAGACAACAAGCATGATTAATGTTTGCAGTACATTGGTTCTTTTTGTTTACGGGTCAGATAAAATTAACTTTTGTTTCCTTTTAATCTTGTGTTTTCATAGTTGAAAGAGATCATGGTAAACAGGGTTCTGGTGTTTGACAGTGAACCTATAGATAGGAAATCTGGGGCTATCTTAACACTTCTCATGTACAGGATGAAAAAAAACCTGTATGTGTGTATGTATACATGTGTTTGTGTATATATGTACTTATATAAGCCACAGAGCCCTTTTTATTTCATCTCATCTTACATGTCCTCTGAAATACTTCAGGCTTTTATATTGTATTAGTAAATGTTCTGTAGCTATAACTAGTGTACTGTAAGCAAGCTGTGTTAACAAAGTCATCCTACATAATCAGAAAGAAAAATTTCAAGATACATTCTCTAGTTTGGATGACTTTTGAAGAGTCTTTAGGAGTGCTTTGTACATGATTTTTAAGCTGCGCATATTATTCCTAGCTAAAAAGGCTTTGTACATGTACTGTCACACCCAACCAATTCTGCTTGTTTTTTTTGACAAAGTGTAACATGACTCTTGGTTTGTCTGTGCTGAATCAGACTTCACATATTATTTACCTTTATAAAGAATACTTTAACTTAAAAGATTTGATTATTAAATTATGTTAACTATTAAATGAAGTTACCCTTAAACACCATGTTTATTTCTTAATGTACTGTGCAAAAGTGCAACATTGATTCCTACCACAATATTCAGTTTCAATTTTCTGGCCTAAAATTCTATGATATAGACTAAAATGAAAACAAATTTAAAGTTACTACAATCAATCCCTTAATTTATGCCACCAAAAGGAAACAAATCTGTATTTTTGTCTGACCCACACTTGAGTTAAAATTATCATTGTGAGTTTATTCACTGCTGAATGCAGTACTGCCTCTAGGCATGCAAAGTCAAGTTAGATTTCTCCTCAAGACACTGAGCAGTATAAAATAGATGTGCAGAAAAGTTCGCTTTTGAAACTAGAGCAAATAGATTAATTGCAAATTATTGCAGCAAAGAAGGCCTTATTATGAAGACTGCTGCTTATTTGCTGTAGAGTAATAGTATGTGTTTGTGTTTTTTCTTGCTGCAGCTTCTCATGCTCTGTGTCTTACACTGGTTTAAAGTTTTCATTATTTTTTTTTAGCCTGCTTGGGGAGCTAGTTCAGGTGATAAGGCTTTATTGGAAGAAGCAGTTTGAGTAAAGATAAGACTAAGACTTGCATGTGGAGTAGAATAATGTTTGATGTTTAATAATCCCATTACACGATAAAAGGCTAAAAAAAAATACAGTGTGAAATAAAATTGTTAACCGCATACCTACTGTTCCTTACAGTATCGTGCGTTTGACAGTTTAACAAATCCAATATATTCAAAGTGTTCTAACCTCTGCTGCGGAATCTTTCCTTTAGCAAACAAAGTGTACATACTTATAAACGCATATATGTGTTTGTATGTGTCTTTTTTTTTATCCTTAGCTAACAGCTGTGGTCCAAAGCCTTCTAGCGGAGGGACTTGATTCCTGTCAGGGGTTGCTGCTGAGACACTGGAAGGATTTTTGACCAAGGTTTTCTAAAGTTCAGTGTCACACCTGCCATGCTTTACAAAGGAGGGGGTTTGGATGCATAGTCCTAGCGTCTACTGTTATTTTATGTGTGTTTTTTTCTTTTTTGTCTTTGTCTCTCTCTTAGAATTAAACAGTGTTCACACTAGTCTTGAAATAGTTGACTGAATAAAAAGTATTTCACATAATAAAACTTAACAAAATCAATATACCTGTTAACTTTTAATGATGAGGTAGTGTGGACACAGCATGTCTAACTGAAGATTAACCCCTTATATTTAGACTAGTAATAAATTAAGTTATATAGTTATAGTCATGCTTGTGTTTTGTAAATTAATTCAGTATTTTTGTCTTAGCTTAACAGGGTGGTAGGTTAGGCATCTGAATTTAGTTATAGTCTTTAAGGGGTTAATCCTGAAATGTGAAACAGATGCAAAAATCCACAGATTAAGTATTACAATAGTTTCCTTTATGATTTTTCAGTCAAAGTATTGTCAATGCAACTTGTTAGTATTTTTAAATTTCAAGAGTATTCATATGATATCTATTAGTAGCACATTTTAGATTGACATTTCCAGCACTAAGATTCTTTTCTGTGCACTTAAACTGTAATTCTTTTCAGTAAAATTATTTTCTAAATTGAATTTTTTCAGAGCTAGAAGTAATTTGAGCTTCAAATATTGTAGTGAATTATTGTGATAAAAGTTTACACAGTGTCACCTATTTGCATATTAGTTTTAGAAGAATGTAAAAAAATTGACTGATTGGGCTACTAGACCCAACAGGCTCATATTTTTATTTCTCAGTCTTACTTCACCTCTTTTTTTCCTGCTGTGGGTTTTCTTTAAATGTACTCCTTGTCTTTTATATCTTAATTGTACTTGTTTCATCAGTTATCTCACCTGGCACCTATCCTATATAGGTTTGGGTTTTTTTGTTTTGTTTTAAATGTCTTCATTTGCTCTGCAAATGCCTTGCTAGTGCAGTTTTTCTTATTTCCACTTTAACATACAATCCATAAGTTTGAATATCTGTGTGAGAAGATATCTATGTCCTTCTTAGCTTTGTTCTTATTTTGAAATCCCTCTCTCTTTTAGTTCTGTGTAGAGCAATGGGACTATCCTATTAAAAAAATACCCAAATCTGAATGTAGTACTTCAGATTAAGTTTAATGATTATATTGCAATGCTGTAGCACCATGTTCATTCATAGCTCTTTAGTTCTCTGTAAAGTGTCCTACTATTTATTTTAAATTTGTGTATGAATAGGTGGTTTCAGAGCCGTCCCTTTGCAGCATCCCTAGAAGCTTCGCCTTGCTGGCACGTTTCATGAGACTCAAAATATCTATTTATTTATTTTATTATCAGACTTACCTAAATTTATATCTTGCTGGAGTAAACTATATTGCTCCATACAGCCAGCTTCTGTGAAGTGAGTGCCATTGAGTGAGGGCTTTTTCTTTTGTCTTATCTGTTATGCTACCAATATAGAGGGTGTTTCAAATAGATGGACCCAATTTCAAAGCAGTATATTTCATAATGGCAACATGTTACAATTATACAAAAATTTACAAACGTTTTAATGAGTTATCAACTTTTAGTAACCTTTTTATAAATGCTCTATGTTCCCTCCACTGAGGTCACTGCTGCTGTGATTGTTTTTGAAGTCATCCAGATTAGTTGGTAATGGTGGCACAAAAACAGTCTTTGATGTATCCCCACACGTTGCAGGGTGTAATGTCTAGGGATCTTGGGGATCAAGAGTGTAGGGCCAAATCTTGGGGTCCCATGCAACCTATCCAATGTTGAGATAGTGTGTCATTTACACATTACCCATTCAAATTGGGTCCATCTTTTTGAAACACCCTGTATTTTGTCACTAGTCACAGTAGCCATTTTCATAATTAGTAAAACAAAGAATTGTTAAAGCTGATTGTTGCATTATATCCCTATGTTAGCAAACGAGACACATAACCACGGACGTAGTTATATGCGGTACTTTTATTTCAGCGCTGGGAAACCAGGGGTTCGCACCCAAAGCTGGTTTCAACAACTGATCCAGATTACACCATATTTATACAATTTGGTCACATACATATTCATTACAATTCTTGACAACCATTAGCATGTTCCACACCTGTTCTAACACAAGCTATCTATTTAAGCGATGCTAAGTAACATTCGCATGTTTATCAGTTATTTCTCAGTTACCTGTTTTAAAAGAATGTGTCATAAATCTATGTCAATTTTAAGAACAGGGTATGGTTACTAAGTACAAAGATTCTATGGTTACAAAGTCTGCTTATACAAAGATTCTATGGTTACAAGGTTGGTTAATCTTTAAAGGTTGCTACTTTAATGTTCTCCTAAACTTGGATACAGTTTGCAAAAGTTAGTTCAACTATAACACCTACAATTTTTAAGTAACCTGAAGATACCATTTCATATTGTTCAGTGGTTCCAGTTTCACTGATTAAACCACTTCCAAAAGGGCTTTGTGGTCTCTTCTTTTTTGGTAACAAAGCAATCAGCTTGGAATTTTAATCAAGCCTTTTCTGAACATTTAGATACACAAGATTTACTATATTTTCTTTATCTTTCAGGCATACTGCTTGTTTTTTAAACTATTATTTGCTTTTCTTTTTCCTGCTGAATCTTAAGTAGTTCATTTTCAGATCCTTCCTTGCATCCTAAATGATATTGGAGAATGTATATCATGGACTAAAGACTTTATCTGAGTAAGAAAGAGGGTACTAGAAAGTAATGGAAATCTAATACTGAAGAGCATTTCACATTCAGTCAGATTTTTTTTAAAGCAAAATAATTTCCATTTTAAGGTATGATAAAAATAACATTGTCGCAGAGGCACCCCAAAAATCAATTTAAGCAGGCAATAAGCTCCAAACAGACTTTGTTCTAAACAGAACTGTTTAGCAGAAAACCAACTAGAAACGGGGTTTATCCAAAATTATTCAGCGCTCTGACAACATTATAAACCAGATTCAAATAGCGGTTAGGAGTTCAATTACTACACAACAGGTTCAGACTCAAGTGATCCCAAAACCGTAGAATGATGATTCAAATGTCCATCTTCCCACTTAGTGAGGACTCTCAAGGGTACCCAGAAGATCGCTTACCAGTAAGGCAAGGTGTTTCAGTCCTTAAGGAATGTTCCTTAGATGGTGTCCCAGTCTAAGGAGGAGAGCCTTTGCAGACCCACTGCTCCAAGGAAGACCCACTCAAAGTGGGTCTCTGGCAGGCTCCATTTATAACCTAGCTGAATCTGATCTGTGGTCATTTATGGTAGTGGTCTAGAAACTTCTCTCAGCTGAGGTGTTTCATTGGTCAGAGGCCCTGTCTGTCAACCAAGGAATGTATACATGACCATAGTCATCTGTTGGTCTAGAAGTTTCTGGTGTTTGGGGGTGAGGGAGGGGCATGTGCACCTGCCACACACATAATTACCAAATATCTAGTACTTTTAAGATTTTTTTCTTTTAAAGAGTAGATCCCAAATAACATGTGACCATTAAAATTGTCAAGAAACTATGTTTGAATGTTTCTACTTGGTTAAAGTGGATTTTTGTGTTCCTTCTGTCTTGTGTTCTCTGTGCTGGTACACTGTGTCCAACCATCCTTCCTTCAGTATTTAATTTTAGGGGATATGTGTTTTTCCAGTGTTAGCTTCAATAAAGAAGTACTATGCATTGCATAATCTGCAATGCATTTGAAAATAATCTGAGAGCTAAAGTATAATATGCTCTTGATCTTTATATTGGGTTGATGCCCTGATCCTAATTGAATGGCTTTTATTGAACATTTACATTTGTCGTTCAAGTGTTTAAACTTCAAATGGTATGTGTGACATTGAAGCTACTTTAAGGAAGTGTCTTGCTCACCTGGTCAAACACCCATTCCTCACTGCATTTTGCCAATTCAATCCATTTTAGATGTAACTTCGGGTATGGTGAAAGACCCACCGGACGTCTTGGACAGGCAAAAATGCCTTGACGCTCTGGCTGCTCTACGCCACGCTAAGTGGTTCCAGGTTCGGAACATCATTTTACTTTCTTCTTGTAGCCTTATGAGAGATTAGTTCAGTTGCAATATAAATGTTTAACTGTGTGAAAACACTCACCATTGTTCATGCTAATAATACTTAATATTTTTCTGGTCCCTAAATTTGAATATAGAATGTTGAGTATGGAGGAACTGCTTTGTGCAGTTGTTCTTGCTCATTTGACATGATTTTTTTTTTCCGGTCATCGAGAAGGCAATGTTAAAAGCTTGACTCACTTGGGGTGATCATATGTTGTATATTTGTTATATATTCCATAAGGCTGCAGAGTAACTTTGCTTTAAATAATGGAATGTGTGTTTAAAGCTTTGTGTTTAATTTTTTTCCCTATTTCTTAAAGTGTATGAAGTGTAGGGAATGAAAGGCGAGAAGCAACTGTTTGGTTTAGTGACTTTGCATTCTGGCAAAGGCACAATAAAGAAACCAAACAGATTCCCTCGACCTTTCAGTCTCTGTACCTATTCCATAGACCTTTATTCTTTTTGTTTCTAATATAGAAACATACTGTATTGATTGTTACAAGTGAACACGGGTCAAAGCGTACAGGGGATCAAGAAATATTATTCTTGTATAACCTGTGCACTTTGACTTCCACCACCTTAAATTACTAACCCTGTATAAAATACTGCTGTAAATGGCAGCTCATGGAATAAATTTGTAGAATGATTTGTTTCAGTTATGTATCTGAGCTTCCATTGAACAGTGGTGTTTTAGTCTTTCAACAAGTCCTATTCACTGTAGGTGTTGGGATTAATTGTTTTGATTTTGTATTGCTCTCAAGGCTAGAGCTAATGGCCTGCAGTCCTGTGTGGTTATCATACGTATTCTTCGTGACCTCTGTCAACGGGTTCCAACTTGGTCTGATTTTCCAAGCTGGGTGAGTAATGTTGTTTTGAATTAGTCTTTTTAATGCATATGGTACTGCAAGTAAAGCATAGGAAAGTGTTACTACAGTTTTAAAATGTAGACTTTTTCAAGGAGTAATGCAGGGTCTTGTTTGTGGGTTGTGGTGATTTTTGTCTGTGGTGTTTTGTTTTTTGTTTGTTTTTGTGGTTTGTTTTTGTTTTGTTTTGTTTTCCAACAAATTATCCAGATTCCTTCTAAAAATTTAATTTTCTGAGGTTTTGTCATTTAGTGCTGGAATTTTTTTCGAAAGCAATTTTCTTGTTCTTTTCAATTCTTTGTGGGTAGCATTCTTATTCTAGATTTTAGCATTTTTTCCTTTACTCTGTAAAAAAGAATCTGTTGGGTTTTTTTTTAACCACCTCTTCTGAATTGCTTGGACTTAACTGAAACTGAAAATAATGTCAGCTGTGCCCAGATAGTTCTGTGGTAACAGAAAGGCTACTTGAAAGAAGAAATCGCAGTAATTCCTGCAATCATCAATATATCCTTTCTGCAAGATGAAATACCACAGTACTAGTCTGTGGATGTGTCACCAGTAGCATTTTAATCAGTGTCACTTAGAAACAGATCTCTAGGTTGTACCCAGTTACCTCTATTAATTCTTGCAGCCAAGTGTTCTCGGAGCATTCTTTTTATATTGACTGGCTAAATGATGCTCTCTAGGAGTGCAACTTGTGCTCCAAATATTAACAGATGTTCAATCTCCAGACTGGACAAAGTTAGTCTGAAACATATATATGTGTGGAGGCAAACTCAGCTCTGACTGTTTTGTTTCATAGACCAAATCCTGTTGCACTGTTCTACTTCCTAATGTAGACTTTTCAGTTTCAGCAGGAAGAGCACTAACATTGTCAAGACAGTTACAGTAGTTGGCATTATTTCAAATAGAAACGTTTTACAACTGTACTAAGCTTGCAGACAATTTTATTAAATTACTTCTGATAATATTTATTGCTTCTGGAAAAAAACTGTAGAGCAGTTATTTCTGTTTTTTAAATATTTAAAGTAAAAAAAAAAGTTCCAGTTTCCATGCTACACTTCATGAAAGATACACTGTACGAATACAGAGTGTTTCAAAAAGATGGACCCAATTTGAAATCACTGTATCTCTGCAACCATGAACTGCCCATGAATGAATCTCTTACCACTTGAAAGGGTGGGGCATAGAGTTTCAAATGATTACTGCTAGATGCCTCTCCCAGTGCATAAACAGCCCCTAGCCTCAGTCATTCGCAAGATGTAAATGTAACATGTTGCCATCGTGAAATATACTGCTTTGAAATTGGGTCCATCTTTTTGAAACACCCTTAAAAGAAGCTAAGAAGTGTGTAAGCACCCTCAATATCACTATGATACTGAGTTGCCAAGGAATAAACCCTGGCACACTTTAGAAAAGCATCCTTAGAACTATTGCAAGATACAGCAGGCACACAGATGAAGAACAAGGAATGTTGTTTCTTATTTCTCACAATATCTATTCTAAGACACAGTCAGAAGGGAAGAGAGCTACGAAGCAGTGTGTCAGGCCTAGCTGTGTCTCAGTTCTTTCCAAAAGTACTTCCTGGCTTGCTCCTGGTACCTGATGCATTGCCAGTGACATGAATCAACACTGAAGTAAGTCTGTGTAGTCAGTTGTTCTTTTGGCCTGTTGGTGATTTTAAATTAATGTGATTTCTGACAGTCACAGATGAAATTTCGTAGATCGAAAATATATTTTTCTGGATACAGAACTTCCCCTGACCTGTATACAGTAAGTTACAGTAAGTTCTGCTGCAGAGCACGGATCAAGGAGAAAAGAGGGGCTGACCCAGGGCCAGGCAAATCCGCAGACAGGCAGAGGGACCACCTGGAAACCAGGTGATCTCTTGTGAGAGGCTGACGCGGTGGGGACGTTGCCAGGATATTTAAACGTCCCCTAGGGAGTGCAGGCAACCAGGAGCACAGCAAACAGGGCCAGAAAACAGGGGTGAGGCAGTTCGAGTGGCAAGGGTGAGCAGGGAGGACACTGCTACTTCAAACAAAGGCTACGACCCACTAACAAGGAGCTAAGTACAGCAGAAGGCATGGTATCCACCCAGAGAAGAGCAGTACCTTCAGCATCCCTCACAGTCCTTCTGGCTGCAAGAACTGATGCAGCCACCCAAACTGAGCTTGGGAGGGAAGATGCAGCTGTCCAGGTCCCAGGCTGCAGAGTGTGCCTGAGTTTCTGCTTGGGAACTGATGGCAGCAACAAGCTTACCTGTGGGTGATGTGCCCAAGTGAAGGAGCTGCTCAGCCTGGTGACAGAGCTTCAAGAGGAGGTGACCAGGCTGAGGAGCATCAGAGAGTCAGAAAAGGAGACTGAGTGGTGGACTCACAGTCTGCCATCCCTGGCACAGGAGCAGAAACCAACCATGCCACCAGATACAAAAGACTCCCTACCCTCTCGCCACCAGGCTGTAAGGGGCAACCCAGAAGACTGGGGTGAATGAAAATGGGTTACAGCTTGGGGTGGCAGACAAACACACCCTCAGCCTGCCCCACCTTCCCAAGTACCTGTATACAACAGGTATGAGGCCCTGGAACTTGATGGGCAAGCAGCTGAGACTGCTGCTGAAGACCCTTCTGGGAAGGAGGGGTCCTCTATGCAGCCCATGCCCCACATGAAACCCAGCAAACACATTAAAACCTCACATGTAAAGAGAAAAAGAAGGGTAATTGTCATAGGTCACTCCCTTCTGAAGGGAACAGAAGGCCCGATATCCCGACCTGACCCAACCCACAGGGAAGTCTACTGCCTCCCTGGGGCCAAAGTAAGAGATGTAGCTCAAAAACTCCTCAGGCTGGTAAGGTCCTCTGATTATTACCTGCTATTGGTTTTAATGTTGGCAGGGAAGAGATAGGCAAAAGTAGTATTAAGAAAATCAAAAAGGATTTCAGAGCTTTGGGGCAGCTGGTCAATGGCATAGGTGCTCAAGTGATTTTTTTTGCCTCTGTCCTTTCAGTAGTGAGCAGGAATACAGAATGGAACAGGCAGGCCCAGCAAGTCAACACATGGCTAAGTGACTGGTGTCATTGATGGAACTTTGGGTTTTTCAACCATGGGATAGTCAGTCCTTCACCAGGTCTCTTAACACCTGATGGAGTGCATCTCTCACAGAAGAGGAAAAGGTTGTTTGCTTAGGGGATAGCAGGGCTGATTGACAGGGCTTTAAACTAGATTGGAAGGGGGAAGGGGGCGGTAGCAGGCAGGTCAGTGACAGGCAGTGGGATGGCACACCAAAGCTTGAGGAGATGCTTGGCAGTGAGATTCCTCAGATTGTGCCATGAGGTGAAGGGCATAATCAACCACACTTGAAGTGCTTCTACAGTAATGCACGCAGCATGAGGAACAAGCAAGATGAACTAGAAGCCTTGGCCCGGTCGCAGGGATATGATATAATTGACATTAGTGAAACTTGGCATGAGTCCTGCAACTGGTGTGCCATGATGGATGACTACACGCTATTCAGTAGGGGATAGGCAGGGTAGGAGAGGCGGAGGGTGGCATTGTATGTAGCGGAGGGGCTGGAGTGCATGGAGCTGGCAGTTGGCAACTGCAAAGTTGAGAGACATTGGGTAAGGATTAAGGGTCAAACAAATAAAGCAGATGTCGTGGGTGTCTATTACAGGCCACCCAGCCAGGATGATGACACCAATGAGTTATTATTTAAGGAACTAACTGAAACCTCCAAATCATCTGCCCTTGTCCTTATGGGGGACTTCAACTTGCCAGATGTCAATTGGCAATATCACACAGCTGGCAGCAACAGGTCCAGAAGATTCCTGAAGCATCTGGATGATAAATTCTTGGTGCAGGTACTAAGGGAACCGACCAGGAAAGGTGTCTTCCTAGACTTGATTCTCACTAACAGAGAGGGTCTCGTGGGAGAAGTGGTGACCGGTGGCTGCCTTGGACACAGTGACCACGAAGAAGTCAGGTTTAAAATCTTTGCTAATGGGAGGAAAACTTCCAGCAAGACCTTAACACTAGATCTGAGGAGAGCAAACTTCAGGCTGCTCAGAGAAGTACTTAGTAAGATTCCCTGGGAAGAAACTTTTGAAGGTGTTGGGGTTCATTAGTGTTGATAATTTTTTAACTACCACCTACTAAGAGCACAGGGGCAGGCCATTCCAAAATGGCAAAAATCTAGCAGGCAAAGCAAAAAGCCAGCTTGGTTAAGCAGGGATCTTCTTGAAAAACAGCGAAAATAGAAATTACATGGTCCATGGAAGCAAGGTCAGGCAACATGGGAGGACTACAGAGATGCTGCTTGCCATTATAGGGAGGAAATTTATGCTGCCAAAGCTCATTTAGAATTGAAGCTGGCCAGCACTGTGAAGGGTTTTTTAAATATATAAATGTCAAAAGGCAAACTAGAAATAACATAGGCCCATTAATTGATGAGCATGGTCACCTTATCAACAGGGACATAGACAAAGATGAGAAGTTTAATGCTTTCTTCACCTCGGTCTTCAACACCTAAGATGGACTTGGAGGGTCCCATAACCCTGGGCTGTAAATCCATGGCTGCAAGAACAATAAACGCCCAATCAGTCTGGAACTTGTATAGGATCTGCTACTCCAGCTAGATCCCTGCAAGTTGATGGGGCCTGATGGGATTCATCCAAGGGTGCTGACATCATCCAGCTGACTGATGTCATAGCGAGACCTCTCTCCGTGAGTTTTCAACACCCTTGGGAATCTGGAGAGGTCCCGGAAGACTGGAAGCTGGCAAACGTTGCCCTAATCTACAAGAAGGGCAACAGGGATGACCCTGGCAACTACAAGCCTGTCAGCCTCAATTCTGTTCCTGGCAAAATCATGGAAAAGATTGTTCTTTTGAAAAACATCTGAATAACAATGCAGTCATTGGTCCCAGCCAGCACGGGTTCATGAGGAGAAAGTCTTGCTCAACAAATGTTGCTTTTCCATGCGAGAGACGGAACCTGACACACTAATATGATGTTCACAGAGTTCACTTTATTGTCTGACCGGGCTAGCTTTATACCAAAGCTGCCCTGTCCACGCGCTTTGCAACAGCATGATTGGTTACAGCACATGCTCTACAATAACGTGATAGGCTGCATGAACTGTCCACGTGCTCTGCATGCACGTGTCGGCGATTGCTCAGTGGTTGTTACTTTCTTATAGGGTTCCTTTTGTTTCTTTTGTCTCTGGCTTCACCTCTCAGCCAGGCTGGCGACAACCCCATCCCCCCGGGGGGGGCTCTGCCACTACAAACAAACTTAATTGCGTTCTACAACAAGGTTACCCACCTAGTTGACCAAGGGAAGCCTGTTGATGTGATCTTTTTGAATTTCAGTAAAGCCTTTGATACTGTCTCTCACAGTATTCTCCTGGACAAGATGTCCAGCATACAGCTAGGTAAACACACAATACAGTGGGTGAGCAATTGGCTGACAGGCCGGGCTCAAAGGGTTCTGGTAAATGGGGTTATGTCAGGCTGGCGACCTGTCACTAGCGGGGTTCCACAGGGATCCATCTTACGGCTAGCACTCTTCAATGTCTTTTTATAAATGACTTAGACTCAGGACTTGAGGGATTGCTTAGTGAGTTTGCTGATGACATAAAATTGGGGGGAACTGTCGACATTCTCGAGGGAAGAGAGGCCCTACAGAGGGATCTGGACAAATTGGAGAACTGGGCAATCACCGACCGCATGAAGTTCAACAAGGGCAAGTTCCAGATTTTGCACCTGGGACATTGCAACCCTGGCTGTACAGACAGACTGGGGGACAAAATGCTGGAAAGTAGCTCTGCGGAGAAGGATCTGGGGGTTCTGGTCCATGGCAAGATGAACATGAGCCAAAAGCATGCCCTGACAGCCAAGAGGGCCAACCTTGTCCTGGGGTGCATCAAGTACAGCATTGCCAGCTGCTCGAAGGAGGTTATTGTCCCGCTCTACTCTGCACTGGTGCAGCCTCACCTGGAGTACTGTTTGCAGTTCTGGGCGCCACAGTATAAAAAGGATATTAAGCTACTGGAAAGTGTCCAGAAGAGGGCTACGAAGTTGGTGAAGGGTTTGGTGGGGAAGCCATATGAGGAACAGCTAAAGTCACTTGGTTTGTTCAGCCTGCAGAAGAGACTAAGAGGAGACCTCATCGTGGTCTACAGCTTTCTCACAAGGGGAGGGGGAAGGGTAGGCACCGAACTCTTCTCTTTAGTGAGCAATGACAGAACCTGAGGGAATGGCAGGAAGATGTGCCAGGGGAGGTTTAGGTTAGACATGAGGACAAGGTTCTTCACCCAGAGGATGGTGGAGCACTGGAACAGGCTCCCCAGGGAGGTGTCACGGCCCCAAGCCTGACAGTGTTCAAGAAGAGACTGGACAACGCCCTCAGACACATGGTGTGAACTGTGGGGTTGTCATATGCAGGGACAGGAGTTGAACTCGATGATCCTTTTGGATCCCTTCCAACTCAGGACATTCTATGATTCTATGATGTTGGAGCAAATAAAGGACTCAGCATTCCGATTCAATGTGAATCATGCAAAGCCGATTTATTACAGAAACAAGCCTCTTTATATATGTAGTTATTTCCTGATCACACATCCACGCTCCGAGCATGCATTAACTGATTGGATATCATCTATGTTCACGAGCTGTCCACACGCCTGAGTCTCACTGCTGATAGGTCTGTTGATTTACGTCGTGTTGCTGCCTTGTATCTGCTGAACTGTTTTACTTCTACAGCAGATCCTGTTTTCAGCTTTCCGCGGTGCCCTTGAAATTCCTTTGGGCCTGGCCAGTTCAATAACAAATCTCCATCTAATAGAAACCCATCCACACTATGATTCAATAATAGAAAATCTTAGGAAGTCTGAACACAGACATTACTATCAGCCTCTTCATATACCTAAAATAAAAACTTAATTAGAAGAACTTTGACAAGTTCCTACAAGTTAAAAGGAACTAATATTCAAGGGTGATTTTTTTTTCCCCTAAAATTGAAATCCAGCCTTTCATGCACATAAACAGCAGGGCGTCATAATTCACATTTTCCTAGGATTAAGTTGTGGACTTTAGTGTATTGTATGAGCATCCAAAAGAAGTAAACTTTAATAAATGCAATAACATGATCTGCTATTTTTGTTTCCTGCTATATTTGGCTTCATACTTGAAAACAACTCAGTTACTGTTGCTAAAACTCAAAAGCTTGATCTTATGTGATATAGTGGGAGCATGGAAATACCATGCTCTAGAACTGAAATTTGTTAGTTAATAGAGCTAAAATAGAAAGGAATGGGCACCCTTAGTGAAGCATTGTAATCAACACTGTCTATAGTTAATTGCATGCTTTAGAATAGGCATTTACTCTTGACAAATAAAAATAAAAGGCAATATTTGAACAACTGTAAACTCAGGAGAGGAACCAAAAAATGCAAACTCTAGAAAAACCCACCAAAAAACAAGATACACACGTTTGAAAATGAAACTTGCCAAAAGGATGGTATTGAAACATTCATTTAATACTGAAAAAGCTAAGGAAAGCTATTCTTTACTTTTGCAAATATCTTTTATAGGTTTTTCTGAAAAAAATTAGTGTCTAATAAAAGTAAACAATATAAATATTCACAGAAAAAAATTGACATTTAGAATACAGCTCATCATTTAAACCATTTTAACTAATATCAAATAATGTGTAAATTTTAGAAAACCTGTTTATCACTGTGCTGGGTTGGCCGAGATAGGGTTAACTTCCACAGGTAGCTGGGGGGATGACACAGCCAGGACAGCTGACCCCAAACTAGCCAAAGGGGTATTTGGGAGTGGGGCAGTCCAGGATGCTTTTGGTTCTTTTTGGTTCTCTCTGGACCTTTCGGTTCTCTCTGGACTGCATGGTCAGGGCTACTGAGTTTCTGGAGCAAGCTATTGTTCGGGACGGGGGGAGGTTTAGGCACGTGCTGCAGTCAGGAATCCACTTGTGGCTTCGGAGGAAGTGAACTGCAGCAAGAGATGGTGAGATTGTGCTGTGTATCCATCACTTCATATATTCTTTCATCGTTGTTGTTGTTATTGTTCGTGTTTCTTTGTCGGTTTGGTTTTTTTGTGTGTTTTGTTTGGTTTTATTTGGTTTGGGGTTTGGGGGGGTGGGGGTTGGTTGTTTGAGTTTTTTGATTTTTTTTCTGTTTTTATCCCAACCCACGAGTTTGGCTTTTTGTTTCCTGATTCTCCTCCCCATCCCACTGGGGGCGAGGGAGGGGTGAGCAAGGCTGTGGGGGGAGATGGGGCTAAAGTACCACAATCATCAAAGTTTTTTTACACTTGTTTCACATCTGAGTTAGTGTTTTTAGCCTATATCCAGGAAAAAACTTGCTGTGAACTTCAGTTTTGCTAAACTGAAGAACTAGTAACCACTTAAATGTTAAAAGGTCATTACATTTTTGATGCTTTAAGTTTCTGTGTTCTTGTAGAAAAAAAAAAAATCTCTGTAGCATCCTTTTCATTTCATTAGATGAATCAAATTCATTTCATACTGTGTGCTGTTTATTTATGTGGCTGACAGATACCGGTGACCGACGATGTTTCATGCTCTCTCAAAAAATGGCTGGACAAGTTGTCTACCTGCATATGTAGGCTACAACTGTATACATTTCTACAAATCTTTTGGACAACTTGTGATGAGGAGCAGCACATCAGTATCAGTACTCAATGTTAATCTTGCAGAGATTTCTTTTTATTCATCGTTATAAAATATCTGATTTTTTCCACATGCCTCACAATCACATGCCCTGGTTCTCATGGGAGATTTCAGTCACCCTACACATCTACTGGGTAGGCAACACAGCTAAGCACACACACTCCAGGAGGTTCCTACAGATCATTGATGACAACTTTTTGACACAGATGGTGGAGGAGTCAACGAGGAGAGGCATGCTGCTGGACCTTGTCCTAACAAACCAAGAAGGACTGGTTGGAGATGTGAGAGTTGGGAGCAGCCTTGGCTGCAGTGACCATGAGACAGTGGAGTTCAGGATCCTGTGTGGAGGAAGCAGGACAATAAGTAGGACTAAAACCATGGACTTCAGCAGGGTGAATTTTGTCCTCTTCGAGGTTCTGCTTGGAAGAATCCCATGGGTTAGGGCTCTAGTAGGTAGGGGGGTCCAAGAGAGCTGGCTAATATTCAAATATCACTTCCTCCAAGTCCAAGACTGATGCATCCCTATGAGAAAGAAATCACATAAAGGGAGTAGGAGGCCAGCATGGATAAGTAAGGAGCTCTTGTCAAACCTCAGGTGGAAGAAGGATGTTTATGAAATGTGGAAAAAGGGACAGACCACCTGGGAGGAATGTCGCGGTTGAGATGGACAAACGACAGAGGAATATAAGGTGGCTGTTAGAGTATGCAGGGATGCGGTGAGGAAGGCCAAGCTCCACTTGGAATTAAATCTGGCCAGGGATGTCAAGGGCAACAAGAAGGGCTTCTTCAAGTATATCAGCAGCAAAAGGAAGGTTAGGGAAAATGTAGATCTGCTGCTGAATGAAGTGGGTGCCCTGGTTACAGAGGATACAGACAAGGCAGAGTTACTGAATGCCTTCTTTGCTTCTGTCTTCACTGCTAAGACCAGCTCTCAAGAATCCCAGATCCTGGAGATAGGAGAGAAAATCTGGCAAAAGGAAGACTTTCCCTTGGTTGAGGAGGGTCAGGTTAGAGATTGTTTAGGCAAACTGGACACCCACAAATCCACGGGCCCCGATGGGATGCACCCACTAGTGCTGAGAGACCTGTCAGATGTTATTGCTAAGCTGCTCTCCGTTAACTTTGAAAGGTCTTGGAGAACAGGAGAGGTGCCTGAGGAAAGCCAATGTCACTCCAAGTGAGTCTTCAAAAAGGGCAAGAAGGATGACCCAGGAAACTACAGGCCAGTCACCTGGAAAGGTGATGGAAAAGCTCATTCTGGATGTCATCTCCAAGCATGTGGAGAAAAAGAAGGTTATCAGGAGTAGTCAGCACGGGTTCACCAAAGGGAAATCATGTTTGACCAACCCGATAGCCATCTATGATGGTATGACTAGATGGGTAGACAAGGGGAGAGCAGTGGACGTTGTCTACCTTAACTTCAGCAAGGCCTTTGACACTGTCTCTCACAACCTCCTCATAGGCAAGCTCAGGAAGTGCGGGCTGGATGAATGCATGGTAAGATGGATCATGAACTGATTGGATAGCAGAGCTCAGAGGGTTGTGATCAACAGTGCAGAGTCTGGTTGGAGGCCTGTAGTTAGTGGGGTTGCCAAGGGCTCAGTGTTAGGTCCAGTCCTGTTCAACTTGATCATCAATAACCTGGATGAAGAGACTGAGTGCACCCTCAGCAAGTTTGCTGATGACACCAAACTGGGTGGAAGGGTTGATATAGCAGAAGGCTGTGCTGCCATTCAGAGAGACTTGGACAGGCTGGAGGACTGGGCAGAGAATAACCTGATGAAATTCAACAAGGGCAAGTGTAGGGTCCTATGCATCAGTACAGGTTAGGGTTGGACCTGCTGGAAAGCAGCAGTACAGAGAAGCACTTGGGAGTTCTGGTGGACAACAGGCTGATCATGAGTCAACAGTGTGCCCTTGTGGCCAAGAAGGCCAACGGTGTCCTGGGGTGCATTAGGAAAAGTGTGGCCAGCAGGTCAAGAGAGATTATCCTCCCCCTTTACTCTGCCCTGGTGAAGCCACATCTGCAGTACTGTGTCCAGTTCTGGACTCCCCAGTTTAAGAAAGACAAGGAATTACTGGAGGGAGTCCAGTGGAGGGCTGGGAAGATGATTAGGGGTCTGCAGTATCTTTCTTATGAGGAGAGACTGAGAGAGCTGGGTGTGTTCATCTTGGAGAAGAGAAGGTTGAGAGGGGAACTTATCAATGCTTATAAATATCTCAAGGGCGGGTGTCAAGAGGATGAGACCAGACTCTTTTCAGTGGTGCCCAACGATAGGATGAGGGGCAACAGGTACAGGCTGAAGCATAGGAGGTTCCATCTGAATATGAGGAGAAACTTCTTTACTTTGAGGGTGCCAGAGTACTGGAACAGGCTGCCCAGAGAGGTTGTGGAGTCTCCTTCTCTGGAGACATTCAAAACCTGCCTGGATGCATTCCTGTGCAATCTGCTCTAGGTGAACCCTGCTTTAGTAGGTGGGTTGGACTAGATGATTTCCAGAGGTCCCTTCCAACCCAAACCATTCTGTAATTCTGTAACTGAAAGCATTTTGTGATGTAATGTTCTTCAAAATTCCAGAATCAAAAGTTCTGTATCGAACAACAGTTGTGGCTTTTTTGTTTGTTTTAATCAATATTCTAAAATGGACGGGTTTTCTTATTTTTGGTCTAGGCTATGGAGTTGCTTGTTGAAAAAGCAATTAGCAGTGCTACTGGACCACAGAGTCCTGGGGATGCACTGAGAAGAGTTTTTGAGTGTATATCTTCAGGAATCATCCTTAAAGGCAAGTTGTATTTGATCAGTGTGTGTATACTTATACTATAGACTTAACTCTTGTGAAATCTGTACTCATTTGAAATAAAGGAGAGATGTACTACTAATTTGCCTAACCGTTGTAGGTGGTCCTGGGCTTCTGGACCCTTGTGAGAAAGATCCTTTTGATACACTTGCTGTAATGACAGATCAGCAACGAGAGGATATTACTTCAAGTGCGCAGGTAAGGAAAATTATGTGTGAAGTAGCTAAATTTGATGGCTGTTTTTTTTTTGAGGTGGGTTTTTTTTTGTGTGTTTGTGTTTGTTGTTGTTGTTTGTTTGTTTTTGTAATTGAGCTATATGGTGGACATGAATTTTCCTTTCTTAGACTATTGTCCGGTCTTTCAGATGATCAGTTTTAAGCTAGGCAATGAAAATGTCACAACAGAGGATGTATAGTAGTGTTCATTTTTGCACTAAAATTAACGTATTTTCCTGAAAAGTCTGAAGCACTCCCATCTATATATATCTGTAAAGATGCTCACTCTACAGCAGTATGTTATTAGATTTAAAATTACATTGGCATTTAATATATTATAAATAAATCTGTGTAAGCTTAATTTTTAGTATATATTGTATCAACTTACAGTATTGACCATTCAAGCTTCAGCTTAAGAGGTTACTGCCCCTACCTCTTAATTCAGTCCTTTTGCTAAAGATTACTAATGCATAATGGGACATGTGACAAGCCTTGGCTGCTTCAGTGCAAGTCCAGCAGCTAAAACACATACATTTATTTTTAATCTAAGATGATGTGCTTTGTACAGAAGCAGCAAATGTGACATATACATTTTATTGTGTTGACTTTGTTAGGAGAAGGAAGAGGGGATAATAAAGAGCTAAGGATAATATCATACACCACTAATGTTCTTCATTGATTGTTTGACAAAATACTCAAAATTGACATTTGTTTCTAACAGAAATATCTTCTTTCTACCCTTTTTCTAGTTTGCATTGAGACTCCTTGCATTCCGTCAAATACACAAAGTTTTAGGAATGGATCCATTACCACAGGTGAATCAACGCTTCAACATCCATAATAATCGTAAAAGGAGAAGGGACAGCGATGGGGTTGATGGATTTGAAGCAGAGGGAAAAAAAGACAAAAAAGATTATGATAACTTTTAAAAATGTTTACCATCAGTGCTAATATTGAAGGTGATCCCAAGTCCATTTGTTGCCTTGCTTTTAAATGGACATAATGTCTGCTTAAAATGTCCAAAACCAACTCGGTAATTAGATTTGTAAGAGAATGATCTAGCTCTTCTGTGAGATTATGAATATTTTAATGGATGTACTGTATCAGACAAATTATGGATGGAAAAATTGCAAATGGAAACTCTTGTCATTGGAAAAAATAATTTGAGTTTTTTTCCTCATTGCATTTTCTTTAAATGTGTTGCTAACTTCAGTAACTTTTCTTCTTTTTTTTGTCTTTTTTATTAACAAGATCGTTGTCTTATCCTGACTGCATTTAATGGAGCATTTGCTTCTGTTGCTATGTGTATTTTGACTTTTTATTTAGAAGTTTTTTTGTTTGCTTTTGACACTAGTTCTAAGTTACTCTGTTAGGAAGTATAAACTGTTCCCCTCTCAATATTTTACAGAACTTTATTTTGTAAAGTGAGACTGCAGGATTATGTGTTTTTTTTTTTTTTCCTAAATGCGAAGATGTTACAACAGATAATTATCCTGCCATTTGAGTGCTCAGAATTAAATGTTTTTGCCAGTTTTGTGGCATTTGTATCCTTAGTGTGATATAATGGTGTAATTAAGACAAATTTGTGTTAATCTAATCAAGTTTGCTGTTAGTTGTGCATTAGCAGTATAAAAGCTAATATATACAGTATGATCTTGCAACAGTTTTAAAGCAGATGCATAATCAAAGTTTTGCATGATGTTTTTGTTTTTAATAGAAGGGCTTTTAAAACTATCATTTTAGGTTAAATGCATAGGTCTTTGTACAATTGACTTTGTGACATAACAAGGCCAAAAAATAACTTTATAAATTTTTTTTCTCAACATACAAGTGGGCATTTCCCATATAGACAAAGCTAGTAGTTCTTTTCAGTCAGCTTTTTCTATATGATATTAATGCCTCTCAGCCCTTAAAATAAATGTTTGTCATATCAGTGCCTGTGAGGTTATTGCTTATAGCTATTCCTGTATAAACTTTCTGTGATTTTTTTTTCAATAATTCAAATTTTAAGAAGTATTACTGAAAAAGTAAAGGTTATCAAAGGGAGAGAAAAACAAACAAAAACCCCAACAAAACACAACAGAAAATTATTTGATGTGGCCATAGTGTATGCTTACGTCTCTTTCAAAAAGCTAAATATAGCAGCGGTGTAGTAAAATTACATCCTACTGTTAATGTATGCTCTGGTACATAGGTGTGATTTGTCACAGCACTACAGCTGAATACGCAAATAAAAATTAAAATGTATTAAATGACTAAAAATCATTATATGCTGGAAACTGAAATTTAATTAATTCTGTTCAATGTGTATTATGCTTTGTTGCAAACTCATAAAATGCACAGATTAACACAACAGTCTGGTAACTACTTTATAGATGCTGTAGGAGAGTATCACAAATGACCAAGATAATTTGTTATTTCTGGTACAATTTATTGTAGAAAACCCTTTTGTTCCATTTTGAGGTTGAATTTATCTTTGACCTTTTTAATAAATAGCTCTTGGAGTCGGGGGATTTTTTTGTTTGCAACACCTACTGCTAACAGCATGGGCCAGTGGAATAAAAAGGCAATATTTTAGAAAAACAGAGAGAGTCTTAAATAAAATATTTTAAAACAGTATTCTTTAGGCATCAGAGTGTAATTTTCTTATTATGGTTAGCAAATAAAAGGAAAGCTTTCTCATTGTAGGAAAGATTTCTTACCAGTTTCAGCATCAAAAATACAATAATTAACGTGTGCTTTAAAACTACTTCAAAAATATTATGCTAGTTTCTGTTGTCCAGCCTTGATGTATAGCTTGTTCTTAGTCTTTTTTGAAGAGGATATCTTGCTGCCATGGTATGTAGTTAGCCCTTACTATTTATTTTGAAAGCTACAGGTGCTATTCATGTGGCTAGTTCATCTCCATACCAAAGTTTCTTTCCTCATAAAGCAAACTTGTCTATTCAGGCATGTGAGCCTAAATTTAGGATTTAAAAGGTCAAAGATGTATTTTTGTTCTACTGGCTTTTAACTCTTAACCAGTTTCTGGATCTTTTGAACTATTGTATACTTAAAGTGATTCCACATTAAATATGAAGCTGTGACCATGATTTTTGTGCTGTGTGGTGAAGAGTGAATTTGCAGTTTGTTTCTGGTTTTCCTGCCCATTTTAATGGACTATTTTAACTATGCAACTTCTGACTCTTGTTAAGCTAAGAAAAATGGGAAAACAAAGATTTAAAAAGAACAGAGCTAGCTTTGATTTAAAATATTACATTGTACGCTTAGGAAGACAAATCTAAGACCAATAAATCAATTTACAAACAAGTAATCATTTTAATATCCTATGCTTTGATAATGCTAGCAGTTTACTAATAAGTAGTGTTTGCCTTTTTTATTCAGCAACACTGTGTGTTAAATCTCAAAGTGCCAGACACTACAGTCGTAATACACAAAAGAGAAATGTACAAAGCAAGAATTTTCCCCTCAGTACTCACTTTAGAGGAACAATTTGGTAAAATAAGAGCTGTTCTGTTTTAAATATTTTTTAAGCTTTGACTTGTCAGCCTAATTTTTAAGTATGTCCTGTCTGCAAGCAGTGTGGTTCCTGTATATAGACATTGGTAGAAATGCTATGTGAGCTGACACAGGCAGGTCACAGGAACAACCAAAAACCATGGATGAAATGCAAAAAGTCAGTTTATTTTCAGTACCTCGCAAACCAGGGAATCTCTGAAAAAGCACCCAAGCACCTGGGCAGAGGCATACAAGCAGGAACACAGACACTGCAGAGCTCAGTCCTTGCTAGAAAATACGTGAACCTGCCGTTTTCACCTGTATTTCAAGGATTCAAGCAGGCATAGTTTTCTGCTGTGCTTTGATCTTTCTCACAACAAAGCAGGAATCTCAGGCATATTTGATAAGGTACCTTTAAGTTTTTCACAGGCCTATGTTATCTTAAACATGGAGGTTCTACTTGTCAAGCACACAAGGCCAAACAACAATTAGTGTGATATATGTGTTTTTCTACACCCCAGCTGCAGTCACTTGAGTGTGTTTACAATTCTCCTCGCCAGTCTCCCGTTATATTCCCACAAAAGCAAGTCTTTTGGACACAGTCCATCAACTTCTTTCCCTATTATAAAATTCTATATGAACTGATAATCTTATAGAACTATTGAATGTGATGAGTTCATTTGCTGCTTCTATTTTTAGACCTATTTCACTACTCAGAAGTGATTTAATAGTATTTAAGATTATTGTACCTAGCATCTTTCTGAGAGTTGGAATCAATTTAAATATTCCTACAACAATTTCTACGTATATTTAACATTCTTGTTGCTTGTTGAATATCTGCTGATGATTAATCTGTTAAGTATTCACACAATGCCAAATTCATTTCTTTATTAAACAATTAAGACTTGTTTGGATTACCCAAAAAGATTTTATCAACATAGCACCAGTAATAGAAAAAAAAAAAAAAAACAAAAAACAAACACAAAACACACACACACAAAAACAAACAAACAAACAAACAAAAACCCAAACAAACAAAAGGAGGAGGCATAATTTACAATCTGTATTTTTTCCACTTACATCATAGATTTACAAAGTACAGTAACAGATTCATCCAAAACATCTGTTTTCCTTTTGTTTTGTTTTTCTCGCTCTAAAAGCTGTAACCTTACAGCTTCCTAGCCAAAAAAGCTAGCAAATTTGATTTCTTCTGAAAGATTCTTTTATAAATCTTCTCAAGAGTTCTGTTTTCTTGAGGTGTGGTATTTCAGCCTTTTTAAAAAGAAACAGACATCTAGTCTTTTGAGGAGGAAAAAAATCCCAAGGACTTTCATCTACAGGTGTTATCACAATGGTTTTGATTTACATCCAAATAAAAATCAGGCTTAATTCTGTAAACATGTAAATTTGTATTCTCCCATTTTATTCCATTTTCTCATTTGGCTTTATGAAAATGTGCAAATGTGTATATATATTTCTAGTACTGAGAAAATTTATAGTTATTGGTTCTGATATTTTAGAGTTTGCATTTTAAGAAATGCTGCCATAATAATATGTGGCAAGTATAAAGTTCCTAATAGGGTAAAGTTCAATGTTTTTCATGGATATCTGATTGGCAGTTATTGCTGAGGATTTTTATCCTGCACAGTGCACACTTTCCCACTTAATGTAGCCTTAACATAACATATCTACATTAGCAAGGATTCTCATTAAGGGTCATCCTCATATGTATGTTTTCTTAAACTATTTTGCAAAGCCAGGGGCATTTATATTTATTCCGAAGCCAGTGATTAATTTACTGCAGGATAGTTTAAAGCCTTTTAGAGGCTCAGCTTTGCTTAAATACTTTCACATATATTCTACATCAATCCTACTTCATGTTGACATCCTAAATCCAAAGAAACACAGAACGGTATCAAGAAACCTCTGTATTTTTGAAGTTTCCTATATTTAAAAAATGTAAGATGGAATAGCTGACCAAGAGAAAATAAATCACACTTTCTACAGTAAAAGGTTACTTAATCACTAAAAGGGAAACAAAAAGACTTTTGTTTCTACATGAGAATCACAAACCTTGCTCTTTAGATTAGCGGAAAGTAGGCCTACAGGGAATCAGGGGGCATGGGAAACGCGGCATCCGTGGAAGAAAAAGCAATAGTGAAAGATATTCTGCAGCTGGCTGCACGAACAGAAAGAAACTTGGAGTGAGACACTGTCGAGCGTCTCCTACAATTTGCACAACGGAAGGGGTGTGTTCGAGCTACAGAAAAGATTTTTTCTGCTGATACATGGGAGGCGATAGGGACTGAACTATGGGAGGCTGTCAAAAGGGGGAGCCGCGAGGCTTGTGATCTCGCCGGACCATAGCGGGAGATCAGGCTGCTGATAGAAGAAGTTCCAGGGGAGCCAGACGTGCGTGCCGTTCCCCGAGAGCTGTCCACCGCTGCCCCCCCTTTGAGAACTCTGAAAAGCCAATGCCGCTGGAATGCCCCGTTTCTGATGATGCCCAGATGCTGCCCATTCTACATCACTTTTCCTCTTTAGTGGCTCAAGAAAGGGTGGGTCCAGGGGCAAAAGTGTTGGTGTGGGGCTTGCGCACAGGACAATGGACGGGTCCACATGAATTATTAACCTGGGGGAGAGGCTATGCTTGTGTCTCTACAGATCAAGGACCACAATGGTTGCCTGCGCGAAATGTGAAACCTGTGTTGCCTTCCTAATGATGATTGTTGCAGCTGCTTCATCTTGGATGCCTGCACAGACAAAAACTAACATGTGGATTACTTTAGCCAACATGACTGGCCAGGACTCCATATGCCTAGCTATGGCATCTCCGGAAAACCCGTTCCACACATGCTTGGTTGGCATCCCCCTTGATGACTACAGCAGCATCACACAACTGTTTCAAAATAGTGGTCGGTGCAAAGGCATTGCATCAAACTGTAATAATACTAACATGGCACTTTGGATTAACTGTCTCCCGGAAATAGACATTGAACCACAGGAACTGGAATTGCTGGGATCTCTGCCCATGGATGCTTGTATCCAGCTGGTTTGTGAAAAGTGCCAGGACAATATGCTAAAGCATGAATGGATAAGACTGCAAAATGTTATTGCTACCCTTCATGACTACAGAAATGAAACTCGTTGGTGCAATGCCTCGCAGAAGAATCCAAGGGGTGTTGTTAATAATGTGGGGCGGTGACCCCGGGGACTCCCGTATGGTGTATTCTTGATCGGCAGAGATAGAGCCTGGCCAGGAATTCCTTCTAATGCTGTTGGAGGATCATGTAGTTTGGGACGATTAACTCTCTTAATGCCAAATGTATCCATGATAGTAGATCACAGAAAAGTGACATGGGAAAAACGTTTTTGCATGCATATAAGTCAAAATGTGATGACAGAGTAGATACTTGGGGATCAGGATTAAGGGTTTTAGGATCTCTTGTACCTGGTGTTGGCACAGCTAAAGCTCTAAATACTTCAGAAAAATTAGGATGTTGGCTAGCTAAGCAAACTAACAGAACTTCTAAGGCTTTAAGTGGACTTTTGTTAGATGTAGATTCTGTAAGACATGCTACACTGCAAAATAGAGCTGCAATAGATTTTTTGTTATTAGCTCAAGGGCACGGGTGTGAAGATTTTGATGGTATGTGCTGTATGAACTTGTCAGATCATTCTGAGTCAATTCATAAAGGCATACAATTGTTGAAAGAAGGGGTACAAAAGTCAGAAGTTAATGATGGATGGGATTGGTTAAATAAATTGTTTAGTAGCTGGGGGCTTTCAGGGTGGTTGTTATCAGTAGTGAAAACAGGACTGATCGTTTTGATGATTGTTGTGGTTGTGTTACTAATGTTGCCATGCATGATTTCTCTGCTGCAAAGGGCCCTGCAGCGGACAATGAGGGCAGCATTTTTAGCACAAATACAAAAAGGGGGAATTGTGGGAAACTGCAGCAGGTCTGTGGAATCCTTGACAGAAAATATGGGAGTAGAGATCAGCCTTGAAGATATTAAGATTTACCCTTGAGAAGGATGGGAGTAAAGGAGTATCCGGAGATATTTCCTTGGAGATTTCTCACTTGAAGCAAGCAGATCTGCAGCGTCCAAGCAGCTTCTTGAAGGACATGCAACTGAACAGAATTTTCAGAAAATGTTATTTGAGCTTACAATTTACTTAACAAATCTTGACCCAAGAGAGGTATAGGGCTTTTTGGCAACTACAAGAATGTATATGGTGAAACTTTGTTCCAAATTTGGCATTCCATTGGTCTCTAAAAATGGCCTTTCTTTAATTCTCTTCCATGACCTCAAAAACTAGCACGGTGAATTTACTAAGAAGTCTTTTACAAATAGTTACCACAGAATAAGTCTATTAAAAAACATTTTTGCTTTAATTTCCCAGCTTCATTAGAACTATGGATCCACTGGCGATGCCTTTAAATTTCACCCTCAGACTCCTTCATGCAGTATTACACTTCTCTAGCAGTAACATTGGTTGGGGGGGGTGGGGGCGGGGGGGGGGAATAAAACCTCCCAATCGCCCCCATCTGAGATGGCAAGATCTCCAGCCCAGCATGAAAACAAATTATTTCGAACTCCACGTGAAACTAGCCTGGCTCCCCTCCGCACCCAAGTTAGTACCAGTCTGACCCAGAGAAGCACTGAGCACTCTGACTTTCCAAAGCTGACCAGTGTGAAAAGACTGACTTCAGCAAGGAGGAAAAATGATGAGCTCTTTCCCCAGATGTGCCAGAACCTAAGAAACAAGACTGAAGCAAAAAGAAACAGCACCAACAACCCCTGATTCAAAGCCGAGAAGCAACACAGTGCCACAACAAGGATGGATGAGAACACTTCAGGAAAAAAAAAGACAGAGCAGGGGGAATAAAGTCCCCCTTTCTCCACTTAGCAGCGGGCAACCAGATTTTCACTTTTTTTTTTTTCTTTCTTTCTCTTCTTGCTGCAGTTTAGATATAGTCAAGGCCACGCAGGTGGCGTGATCACTGGTATGAAGTGGGAGTCTCTGGCAAACTCCTCAGTTACAATGAGCTGCGTTTATCTTGCAGCTTGACACAGGCCTGAAATTTATATTCAAACTGTCTAACACAGGCCTGGGATATTTTGCTTTTTTGTTTTCCCATTTCATTCCAAACATAATACACTTTATATGCAATTCCAAGTAGCTCAGCAATAGTTACATTCCATAGCTTCATCTACCTTTTAAAATTTACAAATGTCAAAAACCAGCATATTAAACATCAATCCATTATTCCATTTTCCTAGATCCAAATCAGTTCATATTCTAGCAACTTTTAAATGCAACTTCATACAATACCAAGTTCACATCTATCATAGCATTTAGGGTTTGTTTTGTTTCTGGTTTTGGTTTTTGGTGGGTTTTGGTTTTTTTTGTTTCGTTTGGTTTGTTTGTGTGTGTGTGTGTGTTTTGTTTGTTTGTTTTGTTGTTTTGTTTTGTTTTTTCAATGCAAATCAGAGTTAAACAATTTAAATTCTTTTCTGGTCTCAAAATTAGCAAATTACCTTACAGTACCGTACTTCACGCAATTTTTTCCAAAGTTCTGCAGAACAACATTAATTGCAATACAGCACTAAAACCAAGAATTCCACATTTAAGCCACATTTGAGTACAGTATCGTTTCAAGGTTTCTTTTATCAGAGTATTTCCCCAAAAGTTACTCAAATGTGTAAGTCTGCATCCTAAGGGGGAGCACGGTGGTATTTTAGCAGCGGAAACGGTTCCCATTTTGTAATTATCTCCCCAAACAAAATACTTTTGGTACCAAATATATATATATATGCAAACTAAAATACTGAGCTCAGATATGAAAACCAAATACCAAGTTCAAATATGCAGATGGATCACAGTTACACTTACTCAAGACAATATCTCAATTTTTGCATTGCACCTTTCAACTGCTTACTGCTCAGCCAGGTGGAGGCGCTGCTGTGTCTCCCTGACAAAACAGGTCAGTGCACACTGGAGCCCAATCGGCACCCGCCCCCCTGCCACCGCAGCAAGCTGGATTGGGCAAGGCTTTTATTAGTGTCTCATCTGGGGTGCTACAACTGTTATCCCCAAAAAAGGATTCTTTATTTGGTGTGCAGACAAAAGAACCAAATATAGTACATCGAGATGAGACACAGCCTATCACAGAGTTGCATGAGTCTGAATGCCGTAATAAAGCTAGCATGCTAGAAAGAAAAGTAACAGCTACTACACACAAAATTTTACCATCACAATAATGCAGTAAAGAACTAAATTACTCATGATCTTCTGTATTATCACAAAACGCACATTTTGAGTCCATGGATTCTCATTATTTAACAGTCTGTGAACTCACCGTACCACACAACAAAGACCTACTAAAACTGCAACATGCTTAAACAGATACCCACAAAGAAAACAGGTTAATGAGGAAAGCATCTTGTAGACTTCAGCAAGTTTACTCTGACCTGTGGATTATCAGTTAATTCTCTCTCAGCTTGTTGAAGTTCAAACCGTTCCACCTGTAAAACTGTCTGTAATGATCTAATGATCTCTTGTAGAGATTTATTTTGTCCTGCTCTTCTCACCTTAAAAACAACATTAATTGCAACAAAGTGTTAGATTTCAAGGTTCTATCCTCCAGCCACTTTTCCCATTCATCTAACTTACACAGCAGCCACCGTTGATTATAATATTTCACAAGATCTTCCTTCCTCATATTTCCAAGTGCTTTCCTATGTTTTAAAACACTTCCCAATACTGATTTCTTAGGAACACAACTGAAAAAAGTCATTTCCGACCCCATCTCATAAGTGAAAACCATGAGAAGACAGAGGGAGGGAGAGGAAGCACAGGGCTGCTTGCAGCGTGAGTGGGAAAAGTGGGGAGAAGGTTTCACCGTGTATTTATACGACAGAGAAACAATTCAAACAACAACCAGTAAAACAATTAACTCACATTCCTGACAAGCTGCTTGATTTTCAGAGAGGCAATACACAGAAGCACGTAATATGTACCGTAAAACTCGCAGATAACACGTTGATAGCAAACATTAGCATTCTCTACTGCTAATTTCAACACCAGTGCTTCCTTAACTTCTAAGTTTTCAACCTGCTTATTGATGGCCTCTTGAAGATGGTCAATAAATTGCATGTAATTCTCATTGGGACCCTGATTAACAGCTGTAAATTATTTGGCTACTTTGTTGGTTTCAGGCACCTCTCTCATAGCTTGATACGCAAAGTCTGTTGACTGCCTCAGGATTTCAGAAACTAATCGTGCCTGTAATTGTGGCATCTCAATTAGTGTCTGTTCCAAGAGTTGGGGGATACTCGCCCCTTTCAACGAGTCCCCATCATTCCATCCTAAATGATCTATAGCTGTTACATTGCATAAGTCTAATTTTGCTTGAGTCTTTCATGGTTTTTATGTGACCTCGGGGCAACACATGTACATACTCCTTTTCCTTTTAACTTTTCAAGAAAATGCTGCAGACCCTCATCCTCATCCGAGTCATCAGATAGCGCGGACTTGAACGGTGCTTGAGAATCATTAGTAACAGGGGGATTCGGGGTTTGGAACAGTGCACTTTTTTTTTTTTTTTTCCAAATCTAGTCCAGGGAAGCCACCCCTCTCTGCTGTCTCTGCAAGTTCCTGTTGCTCTTGTAATCCTCTCAAAGTTTCTAGCAACAAGTGCCATGTTGTTAACAGTTCAGTTGTTTCTTTGGATCTTTCAGTAGTGCTTTGTCCCATAGTAACATCCTTCGTAAAGTCAATTTCAGAAGGCTAATACCCCACTTCTTCAGAAACAATTTCCATGTAGATAATATAATACCCTCTTCTTTAGATAAGTTCCACCCTGCCCCGTTCCCGGTAGCTCACCAACTCTTGGCGTGGTGTCTTTTCAAGGATCTGGATCTTCGGCAGCTCCCCCCTGCTGCTCTATCAGCTGTACCAGGCTCCATCTCCACAGCTTGTCTTCGGCTTTCACAGTTTCACCGCTGTCTCTTCTTCATGCGAGATCCTTCTTCATACAGGATCACGTCAGGGTCACCAGATACTCCTTTACTCCCATCTTTCTCACGGATAGGCCTTAATATCTTCAAGGCTAATTTCTGTTCCCATGCCCTCTGTCAGGGAATCCATGGACCCACCATAGTCCCACATTTCTCTTTTAGTGAATTTGCCTGTCAGCTAAAGCTTTCATATTAGCTGCATTTTCCTGGAAAACCAGATACATGTTTTGGTAAACATAGCAATGGAATGCAAAGTTATTGATAAGCACAGATGCACATCTCGCGAGAGGGGCAACAAGAAACAGGTGACCAAGAAACTGACCAACTGAGTATAACATCCCATTCACGTGAATACTTCATACAAAAGTGGGAGATCACGAGGATCTCCTCCCTTTTCCTTATGGCCGACATTAGGAGAGGACCTTGCTAGTCGTCCCTGTGAACTGAGGCCTAGTGAGAGACTGAATCCAGCTCCGGTTGGCTGCAGAGTCCAATCCAGGACTTTGCGTGCCGGCTCTGCTGTTGCTGAGACTTTCAAGATTGGTTTTGTATATTTTGTATTATTTTCTCTATTCTTATTAGTAGCATTAGTAAAACATTTTTAATTTTTCCAACTCTCTTCTCTCTGTCCTTCTTTCCCTCCCGATCGCCTGTCCTTAGTGTGAAAGGGGGGAGAGGGAGGGGCTGAAGGGGGAAGAGGAGGTTAACAATACATCTGCCACAGTTTTATTGTCACCCCATAATCAAAATCTATAACAGATAATTGGTGCCCAACGTGGGGCTGAGAAAGGTTTAAAATTTGGCACTAAAAAGGGGTAAATTTGGAGATTTTTGGCTTTTCTACTGCTCTGAGGTACCTTTCAATTTTCTTGGCACGTTGCCAACTCATACAGTTGTGATACTCGCAAATCTGTTTTGAACATTAATTAGTGGTATTAAGGCAGCATGAATTACATTGGTTTTAAGATGTTGTGGCATAAGTTTTATCAGTTATTTTCTACACTGTGCTCAGTAGTACCATACCTCTGTTGGCCATTCTTTGTGAATCAAAGTATTCATTATATAACAACAAGAAACTGGATTATAGTTATGACTATACTGTGTGGTTTGGCACTGGTTTATTTCATTATACTGCAGCTGCTAATGAATTTCTACTCGTTTCTGCTTTATCTTGAAAAACCTCTGGGTGAGATAAAAGACCAATACGGCTAAGTTGAGGAGGTGTGGTCTGGACAATAGAGTAGTGAGGTGGGTTGCAAATTGGCTTAAGGAGAGAAGCCAGAGAGTGGTAGTCAATGGTGCGGAGTCTAGTTGGAGGCCAGTATCTAGTGGAGTGCCTCAGGGGTCAGTACTGGAGCCAATATTATTCAATATATTCATTAACGATTTAGACGAGGGAATAGAGTGTACTATCAGCAAGTTTGCTGATGACGCTAAGCTGGGAGGGGTGGCTGACACGCCAGAAGGCTGTGCTGCCATCCAGCGGGACCTGGACAGGCTGGAGAGTTGGGCAGGAAATAACCTAATGAAATTTAACAAGGGAAAGTGTAGAGTCCTGCATCTGGGCAGGAACAACCCCAGGTTCCAGTATAGATTGGGAAATTACATATTAGAGAGCAGTGTAGGGGAAAGGGACCTGGGGGTCCTGGTGGACAACAGGATGACCATGAGCCAGCACTGTGCCCTTGTGGCCAGGAAGGCCAATGGCATCCTTGGGTGAATTACAAGGGGAGTGGTTAGTAGATCGAGAGAGGTCCTCCTTCCCCTCTACTCCGCCCTGGTGAGACCACATCTGGAATATTGTGTCCAGTTCTGGGCCCCTCAGTTCAAGAAGGACAGGGAACTGCTGGAGAGGGTCCAGCGTAGGGCAACAAAGATGATTAAGGGAGTGGAGCACCTCCCTCATGAAGAAAGGCCGAGGGAGCTGAGTCTCTTTAGTTTGGAGAAGAGGAGACTGAGGGGTGACCTTATTAATGTTTATAAATACATAAAGGGTGAGTGCCATGAGGATGGAGCCAGGCTCTTCTCGGTGACTACCTCAGGAGAGGGTATTTTAAGGACCCAAAAGGGTATAGGTGGGCATTTGGTATAGCAGCTGTGGACACTGAGAAAATTGAACAGCTGTCTGATTTGCCTGGTCTTTCAGATGACCCTTCTGTTGTAGGACTGCTGATGGTTGACAATCAGCAGGTGCCAATTGCTACCACGACGGTGCATTGCTGGCAATATCGCACCAATCGAGACTCTTTGATTCCTATCCAGAAGTTGATCTGTCAATTGGAAAGCCAGGGTGTGATCAGTAAGACTCGCTCACCTTTGAACAGCCCAATTTGGCCAGTGCGTAAGTCTAGTGGAGAGTGGAGACTAGCAGTAGCCTATCGGGGCCTGAATGAAGTTACACCACCATTGAGTGCTGCTGTGCCTGACGTGCTAGAACTGCAATTTGAACTGGACTCAAAGGCAGCCAAGTGCTTTGACACAATTGATATTGCTAATGCATTTTTCTCTATTCCTTTAGCAGGCCGTGGTTTGCTTTCACCTGGATGGGTATCCAGTACACATGGAATCGCTTGCCCCAGGGGTGGAAACACAGTCCTACCATCTGCCATGGACTGATCCAGATCACGCTGGAGCAAGGTAAAGCTCCAGAACACTTGCAATATATTGACGACATCATCGTATAGGGCCACACTGCGAAAGAAGTCTTCAGGAAAGGTGAGAGAATAATTCAGATTGTTTTGGATGCTGGTTTTGCCATAAAATGAAGCAAGGTCAAGGGACCCACATGAGAGATCCAGTTTTTAGGAATAAAATGGCAAGATGTCCATCGTCAGATCCCAATGGATGTGATCAACAAAATTGCAGCAATGTCTCCACCTACTAATAAAAAGGAGACACAGACTTTCTTGGGCATTGCAGGTTTTTGGAGAATGCATATTCCTGACTACAGCCAGATTGTGAGCCCTCTCTATTGAGTGACTCGTTAAAAGAACCAGTTTGAGCGGGGCCCGGAACAATTACAATCCTTTGAACAAATTAAGCGTGAGATAACTCATGCGGTGGCCCTTGGACCAGTTCAGACTGGACTAGATGTTAAAAATTTGCTTTACACCTCAGCCAGAGATAATGGTCCTACCTGGAGCCTCTGGCAGAAAGCATCAGGAGAAACCCGAGGTCGATCCTTAGGTTTTTGGAGTCGAGGATACAAAGGATCTGAGGCCAACTATATTCCAACTGAAAAAGAGATACTAGCAGCATATGAAGGAGTCCGAGCTGCTTCAGAAGTGATTGGTACTGAAGCACAGCTTCTCCTAGCACCTCGACTACCAGGGCTGAGTGGGATGTTCAAAGGTACGGTTCCCTTTACGCATCATGCAACCGATGTTACGTGGAGTAAATGGATTGCACTGATCACGCAACGAGCTCGAGTTGGAAGTCCCAATCGCCCAGGGATCTTAGAAGTGATTACAGACTGGCCAGAAAGCAAAGACTTTGGGATGTCTCCAGATGAGGAGGAAGTAACACGTGCTGAAGAAGCACCACCGTATAATACACTTTCAGAGACTGAAAAGCAGTATGCACTGTTCATAGATGGATCCTGTCATCTTGTAGGAAAACATTGAAGGTGGAAAGCTGCTGTGTGGAGTCCCACATGACAAGTTACAGAAGCCACTGAAGGACAAGGTGAATCTAGTCAGTTTGCAGAAGTGAGAGCCATCCACCTGGCTTTGGACACTGCTGAAAGAGAAAAGTGGCCAATACTTTATCTCTATACTGACTCATGGAGGGTAGCAAATGCCTTGTGGGGGTGGAGAAGAGGAGACTAAGGGGGGACCTCATTAATGTTTATAAATATATAAATGGTGAGTGCCATGAGGATGGAGCCAGGCTCTTCTCGGTGGCAAACAATGATAGGACAAGGGGTAATGGGATCAAGCTGGAACACAAGAGGTTCCGCTTAAATTTGAGAAAAAACTTCTTCTCAGTAAGGGTGACAGAGCACTGGAACAGGCTGCCCAGGGGGGTTGTGGAGTCTCCTTCCCTGGAGACATTCAAAACCCGCCTGGACATGTTCCTGTGCGACCTCACCTAGGTGTTCCTGCTCCAGCAGGGGGATTGGACTAGATGATCTTTTGAGGTCCCTTCCAATCCCAAACATACTGTGATACTGTGATACTGTGGCTACAGCAATGGAAGAAAAACAACTGGCAGTGCAGAGGTAAACCCACTTGGGCTGCCACACTGTGGCAAGACATTGCTGCTCGGCTAGAGAGCCTGCCTGTGAAAGTTCGGCATGTAGATGCTCATGTGCCTAAAAGTCGAGCCACCGAGGAACATCGAAACAACCAACAAGCAGATCAAGCTGCTAAGATTAAAGTAGCTGAGGTGGACTTGGACTGGCAACAGAAAGGTGAACTTTTCCTAGCTCGGTGGGCCCATGATGCTTCAGGGCATCAAGGTAAAGATGTAACATATAAATGGGCTCGCGATCGAGGGGTGGATTTAACTATGGACACTATTTCACAGGTTATTCATGAATATGAAACTTGCACCAAAATCAAACAAGCTAAACGGTTAAAGCCTGTATGGTATGGGGGGCGATGGTTAAAGTATAAGTATGGAGAAGCTTGGCAGATTGATTATATTACACTTCCACAAACACGTCAAGGTAAGCGTCATGTACTTACAATGGTGGAAGCAACCACCGGATGGTTGGAAACATATGCCGTACCTCATGCTACAGCCCGAAATACTATCTTGGGCCTTGAAAAGCAAGTCCTTTGGCGACACGGTACGCCAGAAAGAATTGAATCAGACAATGGTACTCATTTCAAAAACAGTCTTATAGACAATTGGGCCAAAGAACATGGTATTGAGTGGGTATATCATATTCCATATCATGCACCAGCCTCTGGGAAAACTGAAAGGTACAATGGTTTGTTAAAAACTACACTAAAGGCACTTGGTGGTGGAACCATTAAAAACCGGGATTCACGTTTAGCAAAAGCCACTTGGTTGGTCAACACTAGGTGATCAACTAATCGAGCCGGGCCTGCACAATCAGAAATTCTTCGTACTGTAGAGGGAGATAAAGTCCCTGTAGTACACATGAAAAATATGTTAGGAAAGGCAGTCTGGGTTAGTCCTGCCTTAGGCAAAGGCAAGCCCATTCGTGGGATTGTTTTTGCCCAGGGACCTGGCAGCACCTGGTGGGTGATGCTTAAGGATGGAGAAGTTCGGTGTGTACCTCAAGGGGATTTGAGTTTAGGTGAAAATATTCAATACTGGACTGCATGATGTGAATTGCCATGCTAACAGTGTTTACTAAGTGTCTTTCAGATCAAGACAGTGATGGTGAAACCAGAGCTAACTTCTTCGAGTGGTGCCTGACAACACCTTCGAAGTTGATGTCTTTAACCCACAAACAGTGGTCATGAGATGCACTAGATGTACCATTTTTCCTGCCCTGGGAGACTGTTGTGACAAATGAACTTAATGAACTTTTCAAAGGATGGTCCACAGATTAAAAGTATGATGAATTACTCCTGTGTATATATGTACGTATGTATATATATACACAGTAGTAGTGATTAATTAGATTGTATTGATAGATTGTATTGATAAGGTTTAAGTATTCAGTGAATGGCATATTATAAGGGGTGGAATGTCCTGTTTTTGTTAAAAACAAGTTTATCTTTTAGTGAATTTGCCTGTCAGCTAAAGCCTTCATATTAGCTGCATTTTCCTGGAAAACCAGATACATGTTTTGCTAAACATAGAAATGGAATGCAAAGTTATTGATAAGCACAGATGCACGTCTCGCGAGAGGGGCAACAAGAAACAGGTGACCAAGAAACTGACCAACTGAGTATAACATCCCATTCACGTGAATACTTCATATAAAAGTGGGAGATCGTGAGGATCTCCTCCCTTTTCCTTATGGCCGACATTGCGAGAGGACCTTGCTAGTCGTCCCTGCAAATTGAGGCCTAGTGACAGACTGAATCCAGCTCCGGTTGGCTGCAGAGTCCAATCCAGGACTTTGCGTGCTGGCTCTGCTGTTGCTGAGACTTTCAAGATTGGTTTTGTATATTTTGTATTATTTTCTCTGTTCTTATTAGTAGCATTAGTAAAACATTTTTAATTTTTCCAGCTCTCTTCTCTCTGTCCTTCTTTCCCTCCCAATCGCCTGTCCTTAGTGGGAAGGGGGGAGAGGGAGGGGCTGAAGGGGGGAAGAAGAGGTTAACAATACATCTGCCATAGTTTTATTGTCACTCCGCAATCAGAACCTTGACAGGGGTCCAAGAGAGCTGGCTGATATTCAAATATCACTTCCTTCAAGTCCAAGACTGATGCATCCCTATGAGGAAGAAATCAAGTGAAGTGAGTAAGAGGCCAGCATGGATGAATAAGGAACTCCGGTCAAAACTCAGGTGGAAGAAGGATGTTTATGAAATGTGGAAAAAGGGACAGACCACCTGGGAGGGATACAAGGAGGCTGTTAGAATATGCAGGGATGCAGTTAGGAAGACCAAGCTCCACTTGGAAGCAAATCTGTCCAGGAATGTCAAAGATAAGAAGGGCTTCTTCAAGTGATACAGGGAATTAACAATTAATTAACTAACAATTAACTAATTCACACTTAAAGACTTAAAGAGCTAACCCTTTAACCCACATAGCCTTGCTTAGCTTTGTGTAACTTATTGTATGAGAAACAGGAGTTTGCTGATGCCTTGCCAAGATAATAATCCTTGGGTGCATCCTTGGTGCATCCTTGGGTGAACTTGATAACAGAAACTTGGGCACAGGACAGGAGATACGCCAGTTTTAACCAACTCAGCAGTCTGAGTCCTAACCAACTCATCACACTGGACCAAAGATTATTGTGTACAGAGAAGAGGACCCGGGTTCACGATCACTGCGCAGCTGCAACCAGGAGGAGCCAGAGGTGGAGACTATGGAAATAGTCTCCCGGAGCTCATTGTAATAAGAACCACCTTCTCGGGGACAGGTTATGAATATGTATAGGCATTCCTAAAACTTTCATGAGTATGTAACACTTTACTGCATTTAACCAAGCTCACAGCTACTCGAAATTTGCACACATCTTGGGCGGAGTTATCCCCCGTGTGTCCGGTGCCGTGTAAATAAATACCTTCTGTCACGGAGGCACCTCAAAGTTAGTTTTAGGCAGACAACAAGGTCCAAAACAAACTTTTATTCTGGTCAAAAAGGTGCAGCAAATTAACCGGTAAAGAACGGAGTTTTAGCACTCCAATAACATAAATACAAGTTCGAATATCAGTTGAGGAAATTATTGAGGTGCAGCAAATAATAACAATGGAAATCCACAGTGTGCATACACATGGCTCACAAAAACAACATCAGAGCTGTCCTTGACTTCAGGAAACAAATACACATGCTCATATTTAGGCACGGAATATCCTCACTTTGCCTAAGTGAGGAAAAACAACACCCGCAAGTTATTGATAAGCATGGATGGACATCTCACAAGAGGGGCAACAAGAAACAGGTGACCAAGAAACTGACCAACTGTGTATAACATTCCATTCACGTGAATACTTCACATAAAAGTGGGAGATCACGAGGATCTCGTCCCTTTCTGCGAGTACGCGGCTGATGAAAACATGCAGGCCGACTCAATGTGAGTGATAAAGCATGATTCAACTTTATTGCCCGAGATAGCGTGCATTTATACCAAATACCGTAATTATGCATACTTGTCTCTATCTAATAGGCTAAGCACTAAAAGGTTACATTTACTTACTCCACCTACTTGGGTTTAGCTAGCTATGCGCATCCCGCATTCTTCTGACTCTTATCTCTTCAAGGATATCCTGACCCTGCCTTAGTCAGTACTTTTCCATTCCCCCCTTTCCCACAGCCTAATAGACAAGCTAACTAAGGCCTACTTATGTCAACTAAAATGGTCTCTGCTCATACAGTTGCTCGGTGGACTCATGTCCACGCTCCTTGAGCCAATCCCTGACATCTCCCCCCTTTTCTTTTTTTTTTACGAGCAGAGCCTGCCCAAGTGTCTGCTCTAAAATCTTCTTAATACATGATATAGCACAGCTCAAGCATATTGATACAACTACTACTATAATTAAGAGACCCAGAGCACTCTGCAAAAGCCCTTTTACCCATCCTCCTAGTCCAAACCAGTTCGTGAGGCCCTCTAAGCCAAAGAGGCCCACATCCTCTCTGATCTTCTGTGAATGGTCCGTAAGTTGTATAATCTCCTTGTGGATGGATCTCGACTTATCCTGTAAATCCATACAGCACATTCCGTCAAATTCCTCACATCCATGGCCATGGGCTAATAACAAAAGTCTCCTGCGACTGTATTCTGCAGTGTAGCATGTCTTACAGAATCTACATCTAACAAAAGTCCACTTAAAGCCTTAGAACTTCTGTTTGTTTGCTTAACTAGCCAGCATCCTAATTTTTCTAAAGTATTTAAAGCTTTAGTTGTGCCAACACCAGATACAAGAGATCCTAAAACCCTTAACCCTGATCCTCAAAAATCTACATTATCATCACATTTTGACTCATATACACGCAAAAAGTGTTTTTCTTGTCTTGCTCTTCTGTGACCTATTATCATAGATACATTGGGCATTAAGAGAGTTAATAGTCCCAAAATACACAGTCCTCCAACAGCATTAGAAGGAATTCCTGTTCAGGCTCTATCTCCACAGATCAAGAATACACCATACAGGAGGTTTTGGGGTCGCTGTTCCCACATTATCAATGACATCCCTTGGATTCTTCTGCGAGGCATTACACCATTGAGTTTCATTTCTATAGTCACCAAGGGTAGCATTAATATTTTGCAGTTTTATCCATTCATGTTCTTGTATACTGTTCTGACACTTTTCACAAACCGGCTGGATACAAGCATCCATGGGCATAGATGCCAGCAATTCCAGTTCCTGTGGTTCAATATCTGCTTCTGGGAGGCAATTAATCCAAAGTGCCATGTTGGTATTATTACAGTTCGTTGCAATGCCTCTGCATCAACCACTATTTTGAAACAGTTGTGTGATACTGCTGTAGTCATCAAGGGAGACACCAACCAAGCATGTGTGGAACGGTTTTTCCGGAGACACCGTAGTTAGGCATATAGAGTCCTGGTCAGTCATGTTGGCTAAAGTACTCCACATGTTAGTCTTTGTCTGTGCGGGCACCCAAAGCACAGCAGCTGCAACAATCATTGTCAGGAAGATAACACAGGTTTCACGTTTCGTACTGGCAACCATTGCGGCCCTTGACCTGTAAAGACACAAGCATAACCTCTCCCCCAGGTTATCAATTGGTGTGGCCTTTTCCATTGACCGTTAACTAGTAATTTGACCATAACTAATGTAGGTTCTTTCTGATTTAGCATGGTTTTGGGTCATACTTACAAAGTGTTTCATCACATACAATGCTTTTGACAATTGGTTTTGTGGTGTTTTCCCTACTTCTCCCCCCTTTTTGTTTTAAAAAAGAACAAAACCAAAACAAAAAACACAGTCCAGAAGCAGATACATGCATTGGACCTTGACTACGTACTCAGAATCACAAATCAAATTTAGAGGTTCCTCCTTAAAAGCTCTAAGTAATGTAAAGCTGTGCCAAGTTCTGCTAATTGGGTTGAACCTTCAATAATTTTTACAGAATTATGCCAATTGTTATCTTCACACCAAACCACTACAGCTTTATGAGACTTCACAAAACCATCAACAAAAACTGTGCAAGTATGTAGGATCAGACCAAATACAAGTATGGCCTATGACCTGATGTTAAAGACTTGCAGGTTCTGCAGCAATTTACATTTTACATTTATGCATGCCAAAAGCTGTGCTGTTAAGAAAACCAGCTAGTGCAATTTACAAAGACATAGATTACAAATAAAAAAAATCAGAATTAAATTTCACAAATGGTACATATATGACAAAAGGATCATGGCCTATTAAAACTTAAATTCATTCCCTGCTTTTCTTGATTAGAGTGACAATTGGTATATCAGTCTGTTAGCATTCTCATCATACTGTCCCACAATAGTCACAGGTTGTTTCATAGACAAATCTGCAAGTCCAATCTAATGCAGTCAGCCTGTAAAGTTGTCATAAATTCATTCCTCAAAGTTTCCAACTCCATTTTGGCTGTCATATTTATTGGATATTCTTTTCCCTTACCGGATCGAAGTCCTGTTTCAGATTTCTCAGTGTAGTATTTGCTTTATCAAAACAGTGGCTGTTAATACTAGTGGAAATACAGCATTTGAAATTTCCTTGGAGATTTCTCACTTGCAGCAAGCAGATCTGAGCCATCCCAGCAGCTTCTTGTAGGCCATGCAACTAAACAGAATACTCAGAAAACGTTATTTGAGCTTACAATTTACTTAACAAATCTTAACCTAAGAGAGGTATAGGACTTTCTGGCAACTATAAGAATTCATGTATTAAAACTTTGTTCCAAATTTGGCATTCTATTGGTCTCAAAAAATGGCCTTTCTTTCGTTCTCTCCCATGACCTCAAAAACTAGCATGGTGAATTTACTAAGAAGTCTCTTACAACTAATTACCACAGAATAAGTCTATCAACAAATTTTTGGTTTAATTTCCCAGTTTCATTAGAACTATGGTTCTGCTCAGGATGCCTTTAAACTTCACCCTCAGACTGTTCCATTCAGTATTACATCGCTGCAGTGGGGGGGAGAGAGAACCCCCCCTTTCACTGCTTTAGAAGCGGGCAGCCAGGTTTTTTCCAGTTGTTTTTTCTTTCTTTGCAGTGTAAATATAACCAAGGTCACGCAGCTGGCATAATGGCTGGTACGAAGTAGGAGGCTCTGGGAAACTTCTCAGTTACAATGAGCTGCACACAGGCCTGGGATGTTTTGGTCTTTTGTTTTCCCATTTCATTCCAGCCATAATACACTTTATATGCAATTTCAAGTAGCTCAGCAATAGTTACATTCCTTAGCTCCATTTACCTTTTACAATTTCGAGATGTCAAAAAACAGTATAAACCAGTATAGCAAACATAAATCCATCATTCTTTTTTTCCTAGATCTAAATCAGTTAATATTCTAGCAACTTTTAAATACAACCCCTTCCAAATTCACATCTATCATAGCATTTTAACAATTTAAATGCTTTTCTAACAATATAAGCAATTACTCTAATGTGTAAGGATGCATCCTAAGGGGGGGCAAGGTGGAATTTTAGCAGTGGAACCGGTTCCCATTTTGTAATTATCTCCCCAAACAAGATTCTTTTGGTACCAAATATGAATATGCAAACTAAAATACTGAGCTCAGATGTGAAAACCATATACCAGTTCAAATAAGCAGATGGATCACACACCAATTTAAGACAATATCTCAATTTTTTGCATTGCACCTTTGAACCGCTTACTGCTCAGCCAGGTGGAGGTACCTCTGGGTCTCCCTGACAAAATGGGTCAGTGCGCGCTGGAGCTCCATTCGGCACCCACCCCCCCCCACCGCCGCAGCAAGCTGGAATGGGCAAGGCTTTTATTAGTGTCTCATCTGGTGCGCTACAACTGTTATTCTAAAACCAGGATTCTTTACTTGATGTGCATACAAAAAGGCCAAATTTAGTGCACCGAGATGAGAGACAGCCTGTCACAGAGTTGCGCAAGTCTGGATATTGGAATAAAGCTAGTACAATAGAAAAAAAAAAAAATAACAGCTACTACACATAAAATCTTAACATCTCGTTCACACAGTAAGGAACTAAATTACTCATGATCTCTTGTACTATCACAAAACGCACCTTTTGAGTCAACCGATTCTCATGATTTAACAGTCTGTGAACTTACTGTACCATATAACAAAGACCTAACAAAATTGCAACATGCTTAAACAGATACCCACAAAGAAAACAGGCTAATAAGGAAAACATTGTGCAGACTTCAACAAGTTTACTGTGACCTGCGTGTTATCAGTTAACTCTCTCTCAGCTGTCTGAAATGATTTAATGATCTCTTGTAGGGATTTATTTTGTCTTACTCTTCTCGCCCTAAAGACAACATGAATTGCAACAAGGTGTTATACTTCAAGATTCTATTCCCCGGACACTTTTCCCAATCATTTAACTTATACAGCAGCCACCATTAATTACAGTATTTTACAAAATCTTCTTTCCTCATATTTCCAAGTGCTTCCCTATGTTTTGAAACACCTCCCAATACCGATTTTTTATGAACACGACTGAAAACAGTAATTTCTGACCCCATGGAAAAGCACAGGGCTGCTTGCAGCGTGAGTGGGAAAAGTGGAGAGAAAGTTTTACGGCGCACTTATACCACAAAGAAACAATTCTAACAACAACCAGTGAAACAATTAACTCACATTCCTGACAAGCTGCTTGACTTTCAGGGAGGCAATAAACAGGAGTACATAATATGCACTGTAAAACTCGCAAATAACATGTTGATAGCAAACATTAGCATTCTCTACTGCTAATTTCAACACCAGTGCTTCCTTAATTTCTAAGTTTTATACCCTGAGTCCCCAGGAGCACCCCCTTTCCCATCACAATTATCATGACCACATTGCCGACTGTCGGATTCACTTGCTGTTAGCTGATCTAATCTGTCACACAGTTCTGTTGTCCAGTTCTATTTTCAGTTTCCAGGTGATTACAAGGCCGAGAATATATTTTTCACGCTGACTAATTGCCTTCCACAACACAGTTCCAATCTTTTTCCAAGTCTCTATTTGAAAAACTCCTGACAGGTCAGCAGGATACCCATTGCCTCTGCACCAAGTTAATAGTCTTTTGAGGTTCTTTGCTGATTTATCATCATCTATAACCATATCCCATAACACATCCTCTAATTTTCGCCATTCACTAACATCAAAAAGAGAATCCGGATTCCGAAAACAACCCTTAACTTTACCTAACGTTACTAACCCCGTTAAATGCTTGATACAATCTACTCCCCGCTTTTCTGAAAAGCACTGCAATAAATTTAGGGCTACTTTTAAATCCATAGTTCCGTTATCCATATCCTGATACCTGCCCTTAGGCAAAAGAAATCCTGATACCTGCCCTTAGGCAAAAGAAAGGCGCCTTACCCTATAATCCTTGGTACCTTGTAAACCTGGCACCACCGGCAGCCCTTGCCCTGTAGCCCATGCAGACAGCAAACTCCTAAATTCAGTTCAGGTCCTCGGAGACGACACACCGACGCACGCAGTGTTCGGTCACTCTTGACCCCCCGGTCGCTGCTTCCCGGTGCCCCTCTGCTTCAGCCACTCATTCGAGAGTCCCTGTTCGGGCGCCACTTGCGAGTACGTGGCTGAGGAAAACATGCAGGCCGACTCAATGTGAGTGATAAAGCATGATTCAACTTTATTGCCCGAGATAGCGTGCATTTATACCAAATACCATAATTATGCATACTTGTCTCTATCTAATAGGCTAAGCACTAAAAGGTTACATTTACTTACTCCACCTACTTGGGTTTAGCTAGCTATGCGCATCCTGCATTCTTCTGACTCTTATCTCTTCAAGGATATCCTGACCCTGCCTTAGTCAGTACTTTTCCATTCCCCCCTTTCCCATGGCCTAATAGACAATCTAACTAAGGCCTACTTATGTCGACTAAAATGGGCTCTGCTCGTACAGTCCACGCTCCTTGAGCCAATCCCTGACACCTTTCCCTTCTTTTTCCCTTTTGCTTATGGCCAACATTAGGCGAGGACCTTGCTAGTCGTCCCTGTGAACTGAGGCCTAGTAAGAGACTGAATCCAGCTCCGGTTGGCTGCAGAGTCCAATCCAGGACTTTGGGTGCCAGCTCTGCTGTTGCTGAGACTTTCAAGATTGGTTTTGCATATTTTGTATTATTTTCTCTATTCTTATTAGTAGCATTAGTAAAACATTTTTAATTTTTCCAACTCTCTTCTCTCTGTCCTTCTTTCCCTCCCGATCGCCTGTCCTTAGTGGGAAGGAGGGAGAGGGAGTTGCAAAGGGGGGAAGCGGGGGGAAGAGGAGGTTAACAATACATCTGCCACAGTTTTATTGTCGCCCCGCAATCTAAACCCTCGACACACTTAAATATGAGAATAAACTTCTTCACAGAGAGGGTGACAAAGAGTGAAACAGGCTGCCCAGAGAGGTTGTGGAGTCTCCTCTGGAGACATTCAAAGCCTGCCTGGACACATTCCTCTGTAACCTCATCTAGGTGTTCATGCTCTGGCAGGGGGATTGGAGTAGACAATCTTTCGAGGTCCCTTCCAATCCCTAACATTCTGTGATTCTGTGATTCTATGCTCATGAATCTGCTCTTTCTTGAAGGTAGACTTATTTACCAATGCTTCTTGGTTTAACTCTCTCCAGAGTCATAAGAGCACAAGAACTTTTAGCAGAACTGCTACCTTGGACTTCTGGAGGACAGACTTTGGCCTGTTTAGGAGACTAGTTGAGTCCCTTTGGAGGCAGTCCTGAAGGGCAAAGGAGTCCAGGAAGGCTAAACATTCTCCAAGATACGAGGGCGACAACTCATGGACTCCACACAATCCAATATGAATTCAAGCGAAGCCATTTATTACAGAAACAAGCCTCCTTATATATGCAGTTATTTCCTGATCACGCGTCCACGCTCCAAGCGTGCATTAGCTGATTGGATATTGTCCATGTTCACAAGCTGTCCACGCGCCCGAGTCTCACTGCTGTTTTTCAGGGTGCTGTTTTTCAGCCTTCGAGCTGACCTTGAGATTCCTTTGGCTAGTTCAGAAATAAATCTCCATCTAATAGAAACCGATCCACACAACAACCTCAAGAAAATCCCTCAAATCTCCCACCATTCCCCCTTTTTGTTTTTGAAGCAGCCGGGCCTTGTTTACAACACGCTGAATCATCTTTGAAATACACTGCAGCATACAACATATGATTAACAACAATGATTACAGTTACATGTAGTGTAGCTAAGCCTTACATAATAAGATCAAACAACTACCCACCATTTGTCAAACCCTAATTCTACTATGAATACTATGAATACTATTCTACTAAAATGCTATTAATAGATCCAGAATGATTAAACAAGTTAATACAACATCTTTCTCTTAAATTCATCACAACCATGTCCTTACGATAACAACAAAAATCTATAGCAATATGATTTTGAAGTGTAACATGCCTAATACCATCAGCATCTACTATTAATTGAGTTAGTATCTCAGAAGTTAGATTAGCCTGTTTAAAAGACCAATAGCTTAACTTTGATAGGTCTCCTAAAGCTTTACCAGCCGCTAGACTAAGGAGAAGGAGTGCAGCAGATACTATGGTAGGTGTGGCAGAATGCAAACCCCCCTCTCTCCCCCTCCCTCCTTCAGTATGGAAGGAGTAGGCACATCTTCCTCTCTCTCTGCTACTTGAGGCTAACAGCTTCTTTTGTTTGGCCCCAGAGCACCCTGGCCAGGGCCATTAGAGCTGCTGGGCACCTGCAGCCAGTGTGGGGGATGTTTGGAGGCTTCAGGGGCACCCACAGCCAGTGTGGGGGTGCAGAGAAGCTTCTAGAATGCCTACAGTCAGATCTGATCAGCCAATATAAAAACGGGATTCTCATCGAGACTCCGCCCAATGTCGCGGGTCTCTTGGAGCACGAGCAAGATGCTGCCGCCGAGAGCCCCCCTCCCCGCAATGGAGACTCCGCTTGCCTTGCTGCCATGGGTGTGAGTAAAACTTCTCACAGGATTGCGAGTATATTTATACTTTTCGTGCACATATGCACATGTAACTTTCCGTGCTCAATATGAGCACATGTAAAATTAATCCTCACAGAAACGTGGGTGTATTTTCCTTACGTGCACATTTGCATGTGTAACTTTTCGTGCTCAATACGAGCACGTGTATAAATTATTTCCTCGCACAATCGCGAGTGTATTTTCCTCCTGTGCTTCCACATAAGCACATGTAATATTCCATGCACATTTGCACATGTAAGTACATTAACCCTCGCAGGATTGCAAGTGTATTATAAATTTACCCTCGCAGAATCGCGAGTGTACACTTCCCGTACACACTACGAGTACATGTATCTCTTTAAAAATAATCCCACACCGTGTTTAGGCAAGTGTGTACTTCTCCGGGATTCAGGGACGGCTCCAACATTGTTTTGGGTGAAGCCATGTGCATGCACTCTGTGGACCGCCTGTTATATTAGTTGCTACCCCTTAATAATTTTCCTCAACTGATTTCCGAACCTGTATTTAAGTCACTTTTGGAGTGCTAAAACCCTGTTTCTCACCGGTTTAATAAAAGTTGTTTTGGACCCTGTTGTCCCTTAAACTAACCTCGGGGTGCCTCCGTGACAGTAGGAATGTCTCATAATTTTATCTCATTTTTGCATTGACTATCTAAGTATAATATCACCCTTTTAACTCTCCTGCTGTTTGCTCAAATTGCCATTCTCCGCAGAAGGTACACCACCTGCTTGCTAATGGGCTTCCTGACTACCAGGTTTGTGAGCATCTATAACACTGAATTAGGATCCATGACTTACAACTGAAACAGTCTTCACAACTTATCTCCCTCCTGTCCGTCTGCATCCGTTGAATCTTTGTTGAATCCACTTCAATCCTCGGCCTGTAATGACACAAGCATAACCTTTTCCCCAGGTTATCAATTGACGTGGCCTTTTCCATTTACTATTAACTAGTGATATGAGCATAACTAATGTAGGTTCTTTCTGATATAGCATGGTTTTGAGTCATACTTGCAAAGTGTTTCATCACAGGGCAAATTTGGGCTGCACCACTTAGCTATAAGTGAGTCATCGCATACAATGCTTTCGACAACTGGTTTTGTGGTGTTTTCCCTACTTTTCCCCCCTTTTTGTTAAAAAAAAAAAAAAAAAAACAAAAAACAAAAACAAAACAAAAACAAACCAGAATCAGATACGTGCGTTGGGCCTTGACTACGTACTCAGAATCACAAATCAAATTTAGAGGTTCCTCCTTAAAAAGCTCTAAGTAATGTAAAGCTGTGCCAAGTTCTGCTAATTGGGTTGAACCTTCAATAATTTTTACAGAATGATGCCAATTGTAATCTTCACGCCAGACCACTACAGCTTTATGAGACTTCCCAGAACCATCAACAAATACTGTGCAACTATGTAGGACCAGACCAACTACAAGTATGGTCTGTGACCTGATGTTAAAGACTTGCAGGTTCTGCAGCAATTTACATTTAGGCATGCCAAAAGCTGTGCTGTTAAAAAAAAATCAGCTAGTGCAATTTACAAGGATGTAGATTGCAAATAAAAAATTCAAAATTAAATTTCACAAGTGGTACATGTATGACAAAAGGATCATAGCCTATCAAGACTTAAATTAATTCCCTGCATTTCTTGATCAGAGCAACAATCGGTATATCAGTCTGTTAGCATTCTCATCATACTGTCCCACAATAGCCAGAGGTTGTTTCTATGTTGTAGCTACAAATAGACACATCTGCAAGTCCAATTGAATGCAGTCAGCCTGTAAGGTTGTCATAAATTCATTCCTCAAAGTTTCCAATTCCATTTTAGCTGTCATATTTATTGGATATTGTTTTCCCTTACCGGATCCAAGTCCTTTTTCAGTTCTATCAGTGTAGTGTTTGCTTTATTGAAACATTGGCTGTTAATACTAGTGGAAATACAGCATTCGAAATTTCCTTGGAGATTTCTCACTTGAAGCAAGCAGATCTGCACCGTCCAAGCACCTTTTTGTAGGACATGCAACTAAACAGAATTCTCAGAAAACGTTATTTGAGCTTACAATTTACTTAACAAATCTTGACCCAAGAGAGGTATAGGGCATTCTGGCAACTACAAGAATTCATGTATTAAAACTTTGTTCCAAATTTGACATTCTATTGGTCTCAAAAAACAGCCTTTCTTTCGTTCTCTCCCATGACCTCAAAAACTAGCATGGTGAATTTACTAAGAAGTCTCTTACAACCAGTTACCACAGAATAAGTCTATTAAAAAAAAATTTTGCTTTAATTTCCCAGCTTCATTTGAACTATGGATCCACTGGCGATGCCTTTAAATTTCACCCTCAGACTCCTTCATGCAGTATTACAGTTCTCTAGCAGTAACATCGCCAGGGGGGGTATAAAACCTCCCTCTCGCCCCCATCTGAGATGGCAAGATCTGCAGCCCAGCATGAAAACAAATCTGTTTGAACTCCACATCGAACCATCCTAACTCCACTCCACACCCACATCAGTACCACTCTGACCCAGAGAAGCACTGAGCACTCTGACCCCCAAAAGCTGACCAGTGTGAAAAGACTGACTTCAGCAAGGAGGTAAAATGATGAGCTCTCTCCCCAGATGTGCCAGAACCTAGGAAACAAGACTGGAGCAAAAAGAAACAGCACCATCAACCCCTAATTCAAAGCTGAGAAGCAACACAGTGCCACAACAAGGATGGATGACAATACTCCAGGAAAAAAAAAAGACAGAGCGGGGGGAGTAAAGCCCCCCTTTCTCCGCTTAGCAGCGGGAAAACAGGTTTTTTCCATTTTTTTTTTCTCCTTTCTCTTTTTGCTGCAGTTCAGATATAGCCAAGACCACACAGCTGGCGTAATCGCTGGTACGAAGTGGGAGGCTCTGGCAAACTCCTCGGTTACAATGAGCTGAGTTTTATACTCTATTCCAATTAGCTCAACAGTCTTACATTCCTCAGCCCCATTTACCTTTCACAATTTACAGATGTTAAAATAGTGTATATTAAACATCAATCCATTATTCCATTTTCCTAGATCCAAATCAGTTCATATTCTAGCAACTTTTAAATACAACTTCACACAATACCAAGTTCACATCCATCATAGCATTTAGATTTTTGTTGGGTTTTTTTTGTTTGTTTGTTTTGTTTTTTTTGGTGTTCTTTTTTTTTGTTTGTTTTTTTTCAATGCAAAGCAAAGTTTAACAATTTAAATCTTTTTTGGTCTCAAAATTACTAGATAACAATATAAGCAATTACTCTAATGCATAAGGATTCATCCTAAGGGGGAGCAAGGTGGAATTTTAGCAGTGAAACCAGTTCCCATTTTGTAATTATTTCCCCAAACAAAATTATTTTGGTACCAAATATATACATATGCAAACTAAAATACTGAGCTCAGATATGAAAACCAAATACCAAGTTCAAATATGCAGATGACTCACAGTTACACTAATTCAAGACAATATCTCGATTTTTGCATTGCACCTTTGAACCGCTTACTGCTCAGCCAGGCAGAGGTACTGCTGGGTCTCCCTGACAAAACAGGTCAGTGTGCACTGGAGCCCAATCGGCACCCGCCCCCCCGCCGCCGCAGCAAGCTGGACTGGGCAAGGCTTTTATTAGTGTCTCATCTGGTGCGCTACAACTGTTATTCTAAAACCAGGATTCTTTACCTGGTGTGCATACAAAAAAGCCAAATCAAGCACACTGAGATGAGACACAGCCTATCAGAGTTGCGCAAGTCTGGATATTGGAATAAAGCTAGCATTCTAGAAAGAAAAGTAACAGCTATTACACATAAAATCTTATCATCATGTTCACGCAGTAAGGAACTAAATTACTCGTGATCTTCTGTATTATCACAAAATGCACATTTTGAGTCAACAGATTGTCATGATTTATCAGTCTGTGAACTTACTGTACCATATAGCAGGCAAAGACTTACCAAACTATAATATGCTTAAACAGATACCTACAAAGAAAAAAGGTTAATAAGGAAAACATCGTGCAGACTTCAGCAAGTTTACTGTGACCTGTGTGTTACCAGTTAACTCTCTCTCAGCTTGTTGAAGTTCAACCCGTTCCGCCTGTAAAAGTGTCTGAAATGATTTAATGATCTCTTGTAGGGATTTATTTTGTCCTGCTCTTCTCACATTCCTGGCAAGCTGCTTGATTTTCAGAGAGGCAATACAGAAAAGCAGGTAGTATGTACTGTAAAACTCGCAGATAACACGTTGATAGCAAACATTAGCATTCTCTACTGCTAATTTCAACACCAGTGCTTCCTTAACTTCTAAGTTTTCAACCTGCTTATTGATGGCCTCTTGAAGGTGGTCAATAAATTGCGTGTAATTCTCACTGGGACCCTGACAGTAGTTATAAAAGATTTGGCTGCTTTGTTGGTTTCAGACACCTCTATCATAGCTTGATATGCAAGGTCTGTTGACTGCCTCAGGATTTCAGAAACTAATAGCACCTGTAATTGTGATGTGTCAATTAGTGTCTGTTCCAAGAGTTGTGGGATACCTGCCCCTTTCAACGAGTCCCCATCGTTCCGTCCTAAATGATCTATAGCTGTTACATTGCATAGGTCTAATTTTGCTTGAGTCTTTCATAGTTTTTATCTGATCTCGGGGCAACACGTACACGTATACATACTCTTTTTCCTGTTAACTTTAAAAAAAAAAAAAAATTGCTGCAGACCCTCATCCGAGTCATCAGATAACGCGGACTTGAATAGCGCTGGAGAATCATTAGTAACAGGGGGGTTCGGAACAGTGCACATTCTCGCCAATACTTTCTAGCATCATAATTATTTGTACAACCTGAGTCCCCAGGCGCACCCCCTTTCCTGTCGCGATCATCATGACTGCATTGCCGACTGCTGGATTCACTTGCTATTAGCTGATCTAATCTGTCAAACATTTCTGTTGTCCAGTTCTTAGCCAGTGACTCCTTCTGCTCTCTCATGGAAGTTGGATGGTTAAAAGTCAGTAAAGGCAGATACAAATTGGTAAAAGGACTGAGAGTATACTTGTTTACGACCTTGGCATTCTCAGCTTTCACAGGTTCTTTGGGCAAGTTGTCTGACTCCAATCCTCTGGACTTGCTGTTCTCACCAGGGTTGGGCAATGGTACAGGAGGCCACCCGCTCGGCATTTTTCCTCCCCCCGCCCCGGACTGCTGAACTATCAGGGGTGCCGGAAGCACAGCAGGGGATTGAATAGGGAGGGTATCAAAGACACGAACCGGGTAAACTTCACAGCAACTTTCAGGATACTTAACAGGCTGCAACGCTGCAAAAATTTCGGCAGCAGCAGACCATTCAGCCTTAAGATCTTTTAAAGTAGTGATTATAAGCTTCCATGTAGTTACTAATGATTTAGCTTCTTTATCTCCATTGCTGACTTTATCCCATAATTTCTGCCCTATATAGTCCCAAAGTTCGAGTTTAAGTTTCGAGTCACTAATGCTCATAACAGTCTTTTCAGGTTTTAATTGCTTCACTGTAGTAATTATCAGTTTCCAGGTGGTTACAAGGCCGAGAATATCTTTTTTACGGCGACTAATTGCCTTCCACAACACTGTTCCCACTTTTTCCCAAGTCTCTATTTGAAAAACTCCTAACAGGTCAGCAGGAAACTCATTGCCTCTACACCAAATTAATAGTCTTTTGAGGTCACTCTCCTCATACTTCACCCCTCTCTTAGAGAGAATATGTGGGAGGACCCACAGTATTTCTTCTTCTTCTTTAAAAATATTCTGCCCCATCTCCTCTCACCCCCAGCTGCTCACCTCTTTGGGTGTCTGTTGCAACGATATCGGATCCTTTATCCCTCCTCTGTCGCTTCTGTAGCGATCAATCAGAAGTCACGCAGCCCACAGACTACATCCCGGTCACGGTCCAGCCGAGCCGTTCCAGCTGGGGCTCACTCCCCACAGCAGTCGTCCGCCTTCCGTAAATTCTCCTTATGGATCACGTCGGGGTCACCACTTGTGAGGGCGAAAACTCATGAACTACACACAACCCAATATGAATTCAAGCGAAGCCCTTTATTACAGAAACAAGCCTCCTTATATATGCAGTTATTTCCGGATCACGCGTCCACGCTCCAAGTGTGCATTAGCTGATTGGATATTGTCCATGTTCACGAGCTGTTCACGCGCCCGAGTCTCACTGCTGTTTTTCAGGGTGCTGTTTTTCAGCCTTCAAGCTGACCTTGAGATTCCTTTGGCTAGTTCAGAAATAAATCTCCATCTAATAGAAACCCATCCACACAACAACCTCAAGAAAATCCCTCAAATCTCCCACACCAAGAAGGAAATTTTAAAGGCACAAGAGCAGGCCGCTCCCATGTGCTGAAAGACTAACTGGTGGGGAAGAAGACCAGCCTAGCTGAACAGTGCTTTGGCTGGAAATCAGGAAAAAAGAAAAGAGAGTTTATGACCTTTGGAAAAAGGGGCAGACAACTCAAGGACTAGAAGGATGATGTGAGGTTACACAGGGAGAAAATTAGAAGTGTCAAAGCCCAACTAGAACTTAATCTGGCTACTGGAGGCCTGTAGTTAGTGAGGTTCCCTAGGGGTCATTGTTAGGTCCAGTCCTGTTCAACCTGTTCATCAGTGACCTGGATGAAGAGACTGAGTGCACCCTTGGCAAGTTTGCTGATGGTACCAAAATGGATGGAAGGGCTGACACACCAGAAGGCTGTGCTGCCATTCACTGAGACCTGGACAGGCTGGAGGACTGGGCAAAGATCTTAATGAAGTTTAACAAGGGCAAGTGTAAGTCCTGCACCTGGGGAGGAACAACCCCAGGCACCAGTACAGGTTAGGGGCAGACCTGCTGGAAAGCAGCATTGCAGAGAAGGACTTGGGAGTTCTGGTCAACAACAGGTTGACCTTGAGTCAACAATGTGCCCTTGTGGCCAAGAAGGCCAACAGTATCCTGGAGTGCATTAAAAATGTGACCAGCAGCTCCAGGGACGTTATTCTCTGCCCTGGTGAGGCTGTATCTGGAGTACTGCGTCCAGTTCTGGGCTCCCCAGTTTAAGAAGGATAAGGAATTACTGGAGGGAGTCCAGTGGCAGACCACGAATATGATTAGGGGCCTAGAGCACCTTTCTTATGCAGAGAGACTGAGAAAGCTGGGTCTGTTCAGCCTGGAGAAGGCTGAGACGCGATCTCATCGCTCTTTATAAATATCTCAAGGGTGGATATCAAGAGGATGGGACCAGACTCCTTTCAGTGGTGCCCACCGATAGGATGAGGTGCAATGGGCACAGGCTGAAGCATAGAATGTTCCATCTAAACGTGAGGAGAATCTTCTTTACTTTGAGGGTGCCAGAGCACTGGAATAGGCTGCCCAGAGAGGTTGTGGAGTCTCCTTCTCTGGAGACATTCAAGGCCCAACTGGACACATTGCTGTGCAGTCTGCTCTAGGGGAACCTGCTGTAGCAGGTTGGTTGAACTAGATGATCTCCAGAGATGATCTTCCAGATGATCTTCTCCAGATGATCTTCCAACCCTAACCATTCTGTGATTCTACTATACTTACTCTTTTCACTTTCTCTTTTGTGTATCTCAGGCAGAAATTGAATACTCCAAGGTCTTTACAGTAGATAATTAGCTTTTTCAGGTATTTTCTCAGTTGTCCATTCAGAAGATTCTTTTTCTCATCATAAATTGCAAAATTAAAAAGTCTATGTAAATATAAAAAAGATCTTTGCCATCAGTTGATAAAGGTATTTCTGCCTGACATTTTTAAATTTTCAAGAAACTAATTCATGCCCAAGTTTTAGCAAGTCAAAACAAGCATCCTACAACTCAGGCTGGCAAGCTCTTATGCTAATACTGTCAACTTAAAAAAAAAATAATAATTTAAATTACTTTCTACAAGGTAGAAACCAAACTTGCAGTAATCCAGCTGCTCAGTGATTATTTCTGTTCACATTCTGACTGCATAGTGAGTTCAAAATTTTGAGATGCATAAAGAACATAATTTAGTAGTTTTGCCCGAGGGAGAGTCCCCAAACAACTAAGTTAATTTTAAGTTCCTATTTTTTTTTTTTTTTTAACCACCATAAAGCCTCCAAGAGAGCCCTTGGTTCATTTCTGTTTGAGAATGTATCATTTCACATTTTCAAGTGTTGCCAGGTAGGCTATAGTATATGAAGCTAAATAGCGTCTTATAATCAACCTCGACTAGTCTCTTCCTAGTCCACTTCTTCACCAACCCACCCTACCATTCACAAATACTCTGAATACTCTAACACTATTTCTAAATCAGACTTCTCAATAAAGCCTTTCCTACTATTTACAAATTACTAGCCCCATTCACATGTACCTTTTTAGCAATACAAGCGTACCTGTAAGCCCTGCTGCAAAATACAGAGTTCATTGATTTACAAGTAAATGAAAAACTTGGAGTTTTTTGTCTCCTTTGATATTTTGAAGACATCAATCTCATAAGTCAAAGTTCCTTTAAACAAACAGAAGGTATTGTTTGGGAATTGGGTACCTGTACTGCTTTGTAGTGCCGTTACTCAGATTAAGTAAATACCTCCATATTTATAGAAATAGTTGATACATTGGGAGACTTGTGCACTAGTCTTAACCAGAGACTTTGTACAGTACAATTTGCTTTGAATCATGGCATTTTGAAGGAATTATTTTGTCTGTCCCAGCAAGATAATTAATCAAAACATAGATTTGACAAGCTTGAGGGATGAGACTGGATTCTGACAATCTCTTGTCTGTTATTTCATCATTAAACATAACTGCATCTGTTTTTTCCTGACTACCCAATCCTAGTTTCCAAAGTAACAACACTATCAATTTTCTAAAGGATGTAGGAGTACAAAGAGCACTAGCACTATAAGACATTTAGAAGTGTGGAGCATATTAAACCAAGAGAAAGATTCTGCCTCCATAGATTTTATCTACACATTGCAGGGTTATATAATTTTTTCTTAAAATCTTATTCTTAAATTGTGGCTCCTAGAGCATGAAAAAAAATCTTAGAAATCTTACACTACTAAGCAGTAGCACCTTCTCACAGGTAAAGGATGTGTTCACTACATATCTTAATATCAGCATTACTTCTTATAAGCTAAGGCAGAACACTGAAGAACAGTTATTAAAATACAGACAGACGCAAGTTACATAGGTGTAGCTTAATAAACTGCAGATCCAGTTTATGTCTCAGCCATACTTGAAATGTAGATAAGGTTTTTAGTTTTCAAATGGCTTCAAATAATGCATTTCTATTGAGAGTCACTTTTCAAACTAGAATCATCACAGCAAACAGAAAATAGAGTAACTTGATGTAATCCAAGCTCTTTTATGACAAGTTTCATTTCTATAGGAGCCTGGCAGAAAATATTCTCTTAAAAGAACAAGTATCACAAGAATATTCCAATATGACAGACAGATTTGTCACCGGGCAAAATGAAGACACACAACCCAATTCTCTTATCTCTTATCTCTTTTGCCAAACTTGGTGTAGGAAACTATTATCTAGCCAATATAATAGGCTCAGGCAGGATCTCTCAGCAAAGCATATTTTATTAACAATTTTGCAAAACCGGGTGTTCTACCTAAAGGTAGGCACACATAACAGGGCAAAAAGCCCCTGCTTATATTATCCTAATCCCGGCTGCAAATTCCCTCCCCTGTTCCCTATTGGTTGGGTACTGCAGGGTTTACAGACTACCCAACACCTGCCTCAGTTTACTTATCTCATCAATCTAATTCTAACAACCCCCTCCCCTTGTTGATTTATTTCCACTTAAAGTATGGATTCCTGGATCTCTGACTACCCTTCCCCCTAGCTTAGCTTTTAAACACAGGAATCAGTTTACATTCTGAGATAAGTTTGAAGAGACTTTGTTTTACATTCAAGACTGATAGTCAGATTGTGGCAGAATGCAAACCCCCCCCTCTCTCCCCCTCCCTTCCTTCAGTATGGAAGGAGTAGACACATCTCCCTCTCTCTCTGCTGCTTGAGGCTAACAGCTTCTTTTGTTTGGCCCCAGAGCTCCTGGCCAGGGCTGTTAAGAGAGAGAAGAGGGAGTGCCAAGATGCCAGGGAGCTGCTGGGCGCCCGCAGCCAGTGTGGGGGTGCAGAGAAGCTTCTGCAATGCCTACAGTCAGATCTGATCAGGCTATAAAAACGGGATTCTCGTCGAGAGTCTCTTGGAGTTACGAGCTTAGCCACTGCCGCCAGGAGCCACTTCCCCCCCCCCCCCCGTCCCGGATGGAGACTCCGCTTGCCTTGCCACCACGTGTGTGAGTAAAATTAACCCTCGCAGGATTGCGAGTGTATCTACTTTCTGTGCACATTTGCACGCGTACTTTCCGTGCTCAATACGAGCATGTGTATAGATTATTTCCTCGCATAATCGCGAGTGTATTTTCCTCCTGTGCTTCCACATAAGGATGTGTAATATTCCGTGCACCTTTGTACATGTATCTCTCCTCGCAGGATTGCGAGTGTATTATAAATTTACCCTCACAGGATTGCGAATGTACACTTTCCGTACTCAATGCGAGTACGTGGATCCCTTTAAAATAATCCCACACCGTGTTCAGGCAATTGTGTACTCCTCCTGGACTCAGGGACGGCTCCGGTATTGTTTTGGGTGAAGCCACGTGCATGCACACTGTGGACCTCCTGTTGTATTAGTTGATGCCCCTTAATAATTTTCCTCAACTGATATCCGAACCTGTATTCAAGTCACTTTTGGAGTGCTAAAACCCTATTTCTCACGGGTTTAATAAAAGTTGTTTTGGACCCTGTTGTCCCTTAAACTAACCTCGGGGTACCTCTGTGACACAGATGTCTCTCAGTCCTCCCCCTCACTGGGGTCAGGCACCAGGTCCCCAGTTGTAAAAACAACATTTCTCCTTCAATGGCTCCTTACAATTTCCTCCTCTCCTTCTTTTTACTTTTGTTGGTTTTGCATTATCTTATTATATAGTCTCGTAGGTGACTTTAAGCCTAGACAACATGATTTCACATTTTTCTTCAGGAGTTAGGTATTCAGCATTGCTTCCTTCTTCCTGTTCTTCTAGCAGCATCATTTTATCAAAGTATGGCGGTGGCCCTAAAGGCATTTGCTCTGATAGAGCTGTCTCGATAAGGCATTGAACAAGTCCCTGGACAGATGGGATGATGCCGCATCCTATTGCAGTTAGCACTCCTGCTACTACAATTAAAGAAGTAAAAACAGATACTATCATTTCTTTCAGTTTTCCAAACCAAGATTCTAACCATCCTGTGAATGAACTATCTATCCCTGAATTCTCAGCCAATTCTTCTGCTAAACTTGTGAGTCCTTGCAATGCTCTGGTTATAGTGCCATCAGGGGCAGTATTGTTTGGGATAAAGGTACAACACCTATCTCCTAACATTATGCATACACCACCTTTTCCTGATAAGATCATATCTAAGACCATCCTATTTTCCCATCTCATTCTACTAGGAGCATCTAACTGGAGCTGGGTCTCTTTAGCTTGGAGAAGAGGAGACTGAGGGGTGACCTCATTAATGTTTACAGATATATGAAGGGTGAGTGTCATGAGGATGGAGCCAGGCTCTTCTCAGTGACAACCAATGATAGGACAAGGGGCAATGGGTACAAACTGGAACACAAAAGGTTCCACTTAAATTTGAGAAGAAACTTCTCAGTGAGGGTGACAGAACACTGGAACAGGCTGCCCAGGGAGGTTGTGGAGTCTCCTACTCTGGAGGCATTCAAGACCTGCCTGGACGCCTTCCTGTGTAACCTCATCTAGGTGTTCCTGCTCCGGCAGGGAGATTGGACTAGATGATCTTTCAAGGTCCCTTCCAATCCCTAATATTCTGTGATTCTGTGTGTTCAGTAATTTCCTCAACTGCTTCTCTAATATAATTTATAAGTTGTTGGTGGTTATAATAGATGCAATTTATCCAATCTGAATTCTTGTTTATAGTTACCCACCAGAATAAAAAGGATTCAAAGCCCATCATTACTTGATTTCTTGCTTTGTGTTCATTTGGAACCCCAATCGAATCAAGGCAAACTCTATCAAAGGAAAACCCTAAATTCCTTTTTCTGTCACCCTGATGAATTACGGTGTTCAAATGCCAGGGTAAAAGGAATTGCCAATTGAACAATGTCACAGATACCTTCCCAGTGGGGAGGTAAAGTGGAATGAAATGTCCTCTTCCCACAGCACAACTAAAGATCTGCTACCAACTTCTCATGTCTCTACACACCTACTCATGTTTCCTAGGAACCTGGTATCATTCCTGCCGTGTCGTGAGAGACAGGCAGTATGATTTTCAGATATTCCTGAAAATTCCAGGGGAATTCTGATCTCTTCCCTGCGTAAGGCTGGAAAGAGTAGGGAGAGAGTATGACATGACTTATTTTCCCCATGCTGTAGAGTCTTGGTATAAGGCTAAGATGCACTCCATCCCCTGCCAATCTTTGCTCCATCCCAGAGGGAAGGGTACCACCTGTGCCACAGGCCTTCCTGATGCACACACATAGCAATTGCTCTTCTTTAGGCTTTGTACTGTATATTTGATCCATTCTACCCAGGCATTTGTATCTCCATATCCTGTTTCGATTTCAAAGGTTTCTCTTAAATCTGATATTTCTACAACAGTCATTTGGCAGGACCCAAGGCTCTATTAGAATTTTTCAGTAGGTGATCTTCTTGCTTCTTCATTACTATTGTTCTTTAACACTTATATTTTGAATGTTCCTAGGGCATCTTTTCCACTCATGTCTGCTCCTAATCCATAAACCCCACTTACTGAATCATCTACTCCCTGTATTGTAATTAGTAAAGGGTTGCACTGCAGGGACTCACATCCTGGGAGAGATTGTCCTTTGGACAGGGTAATTTTTATTTTCAACTCTATAACCATTCATCACTCATTGTCCATCCCCTAAACTCTGTGGTCCAGAAAACACTGTACCAGGAGGGGCAAGAAGAGACAGCAATGAAAACTATGCACTTATTTAAATCATCCTTAGAGCAGCTCGGTTCGCCTGGACACATGTATTTGTTTTCATAACTCAATTCTCTTTGGCTCTGTACATCCCCACAGCTAAGGATCTGGCAAGCGTCGACTCAAATTTTTAGGGAACCTTCACTTTCAATTATGTTAATGATGAGTAACTCATTTGTAAATTCTACATAATACAGGATTAATAATCCCCAAATGTTCCATCTCATTTTCGTCTCTGTATCTTTAGTCGAAGGGGGTTGTCAGTTGCCTGTACTTGCTACTCACCTGTGGGAAACTGCAGCGGGTCTGTGGAATCCTTGACAGAAAATATGGGAGTAGAGATCAGCCTTGAAGATATTAAGATTTACCCTTGAGAAGGATGGGAGTAAAGGAGTATCCGGAGGTATGGAGTTGTACCCGTGAGAGAGAAGGGGATAGAAGAATAACATGGATGACAGAAAAATTAACCAATGAGATGTTAGTGCTGTAACTTGTAACCAATAGTGAAAAGACACATGAACTGGTAGAATTGTATAAAAATGCACTTGTAGCAATAAATGGCACCTATTATCTATCACTTTCATCTTGAAAGAATTTGGTCCATGTCGTTTCTCCGTCTCAACCGCAACACTCACCGTTGTCCTTTGGAGGTTCGATTGGGCCTTTGATCCATGTGTAATGAATCCACTGTTTCTCAGCTGGTCGTACTGCTGTCTCTGTGGTCAGTAGAACCTGAAATGCTTCTTTCCAATCTGGCTGGAGTTTAGTTTCCTTCCAGGATTTGACCTGGACCCAGTCTCCAGGCTGAAACTTGTGAGCTGCAAATTCTAATGGTGGAGTTTGTGCAAGAAGCCCTTGGTGCCTGAGAGAAGATAGAAAAGAAGACAAGCCAAGCATATAGATTTTTGTACCAGATAAGGTACAGCATACAGTCCAGAAGTTTTCTGTACCAGCTGCAGTAAAACAATTACATGCCTTTTGGGGATTTTAGGGCATTGGAAAACTTTTATCCCTACATCTTCTGTGCAGGAGGCTTCACCTTGTGAAGCCTTAATAGAAGAGCACAATAAAGGTGATTCACTTGAGTCACAAAACATTAAGGAAGTCGACAATATGACCTCTGCTGAGCTGCATACTCAAGCTCTAAATGTGCATATAGCTTGTGGACATGGATCAGCTTTTACTTCACATGCATGGGACATTGCTCACAAACAAACCCCCTTGATATAATATACTTGTAAAACATGTGCACATCATTGTGCTACTTGTACACAGTTACATTTAAGTGCATTATATAGGTCATGGGGAAAGATAAAATGGGATCAGTGGGCCTTGAATACCTGTCAGGTCAATTATATCGGCCCCCTACCCCATCTAGGGGGTAGCAATATGTATACACTGCTGTGGATACAGTGTCAGGACTAACTACAGGGGAAATGTAATTATTCGCACTAATGGATCATTAAGTGGGACTGCAGCCTATTGATCTAGATGTAAAAATTCATATAATAAGTTCAGAGAATGCTGTATGGTTTTGTACCCTGACTTCTCCTCTTATGCTACATCCTTTGCTATTATCAGATTCTCGAGTTCTTGTATTTCAGGTATTTTCAGTGAATACCTGTGCTTTATCCAGAGGAGACAGCATTGGAACAACTTTATTGGTGTCACAGACCCAACAGCTAATTGAAGTCCAATCTGAAAAAGTGCAGCCCACAGCTTTCCAGTCTGTGTGAGCAATTACCCCACACAAGGTTGTTAAACCTGGAGAAATTCTAGCTGAAGGAACTGGAGCACCAGCATATGTATTACTTGAAGGCAACAACACTCCTGTTGATGAACTTAGATTTGTCTTGGTAAACTTAGATTTGTTCAGCCTCTACTGTACCCAAAACATTTTCCTTTAATGTTTAGGAGAAATTAACAGCTGCAGATCTCTTAACAATATGTTTCATTAGCATGACACCTTGATAGCTGGATTACAGAATTGTGCTGTGCTAAAGGATTTTGACATTAATGTTTCTTATTGTTGTTTTCTCTGAGTAGGTAGTGGCTGTAAAAGCTGCTTTGATTTTGAAGGCATGTATTGCTTCAACACAGACAATGAACTAGCTAGCATGGAAGACAACATTTCACATCTTTGGGACTAATGCAGCAAGTGAAACAATCTACTGATAATGCCTGGCTGAATGACTCATTTAATTCCTTGACAAGATGAATGGGACACCTGATTCACAGCATTATCATAAAGATATGTTTTTTACCTTTTTCTGTTTGTGTTTATTGTGTGCCCCTGTAAATTGCTCTGTGCTACACCTCACAAGCCCAAACAAACAACTCCGGTTTTACTGGCCCCAGCAGAAGCTGTCTCTTGAGCAAGGGGGTGGAATGTATGGTAATAGCGGAAGAATGGCAAGGAGGACAACTGTAAATACGCTCAAGTGACTGCAGCTGGGGTGTAGAAAAACACATAAATCACAAGTAGAACCTCTGTGTTCAGATAACAGGCCTGTGAAAAGAGTCGTAAAGGCACCTTATCGTACATCTTTGAGATTCCTGCAGGCAAAGATCAATGCAGTGTGGTAAACTGCGCATGCATGTATCCCTATATACAGGCCAAAATTAGCAGGTTCAGTGATCTTCTACCAGGGCTGAAATCTGCAGCGCCTGTGTCTCTGCTTGTGTGACCTCTGCCCAGGAGCTTAGGTGCTGTTTCAGAGATCTTCCGGTAGTGAGGTAACTAGAAAAATTTGCTCTTTACAATTGCATTCGTGGCCTCTGGTTGTTCTTGCATCCTGCCTACATTGGCTCACACACCCAGCTTCCCCCACATCAGTCTAGAGCTCAGCTGTCCACTTTTGTAGCTTCTGTTACAGAACCACAGAATGGTTTGGGTTGGAAGGCACCTCTGGAGTTCATCTAGTCCAACCCACCTGCTAAAGCAGGTTTTCCTAGAGAAGGCTACACAGGATCACGTCCAGGTGAGTTTTGAATGTCTCTGAAGAAGGAGACTCCACATGCTCTCTGAACAGCCTGTTCCAGTGCTCTGGCACCCTCAAAGGATAGAAGTTTCTCCTCATCTTCAGATAGAACCTCCTCTGCTTCAGTCTGTGCCTGTTGCTCCTCATCCTACTGTTGGGCACCACTGAAAGCATTCTGATCCCATCCTCTTCACAGCCACCCTTGAGATATTTAAAAACATAAATAAGATCCCCTCTCAGCCTTCTCTTCTTCAGGCTGAACGGACCCAGCTCTCTCAGCCTTTCCTCATAAGAAAGTCACTTCAGCCCCCTAATCATCATTGTGGTCCTCCACTGTACTCTCTCCAGTAGTTCCTTGTCTTTCTTGAACTAGGGAGCCCAGGGCAGAGTAGAGGAGGGGAGGATAACGTCCCTCGATCTGCTGACCACATTCTTCCTAATGCAGCCCAGGATACCATTGGCTTTATTGGCCACGAGGGTACATTGCTGCCTCATGGTCAGCCTGTTGTCCACCAGAACTCCCAAGTCCTTGTCTGCAATGCTGCTTTCCAGCAAGTCCACCCCTAATGGGGTTGTTCCTCCCTGGGTGCAGGCCCCTTCACTTGCCTTTGTTGAACTTCATTAGGTTCCTTTCCACCCAACTCTCCAGCCTGTCCAGGTCTCACTGAATAGCAGCACAGCCTTCTGCTGTATCAGCCACTTCTCCCAGTTTTGTATTATCAGCAAACTTCCTGAGGGTACACTCTTTCCCTTCATCCAGGTCATTGATGAATAGGTTGAACAAAACTGGACCCAGTACTGACCTCTGGGGAACCCCCTAGCTACTGGCCTCCAACTAGACTCTGTACCACAGATCACAACCCTCTAATCTCTGCTATCCAGCCAGTTCTCAATCCACCTCACTGTCCACTCATCTAACCCACACTTCCTGAGCTTACCTATGTGGATGTTATGGGAAACAGTGTCAAAAGCCTTGCTAAAGTCAAGAAAACATCTACTGCTCTCCCCTCATCTACCAAACCAGTCACACCATCACAGAAGGCTATCAGGTTGGTCAAGCATTATTTCCCCTCGGTGAATCCATGTTGATTACTCCCTTTTCCTCCATGCCATCCAGATGCCATCCAGAATGAGCTGTTCCATCACCTTTCCAGGGATGGAGGTGAGGCTCACTAGTCTGTAGTTTCCTGGGTCCTCCTTGCCCTTTTTGAAGACTGGAGTGACACTGGCTTTCCTCCAGTCCTCAGTCACCTCTCCTGTTCTCCATGACCTTTCAGAGATGATGAAGAGTTGTGAGACACTAAAAGGGTAATGTCTCAAACATTGTGGCAAAACCAGTTCTGCAACATCTAGCTGCAGTAGATGAGACATCACTAGGAGCAGGAAACAGGACATCAGGATAAGGTGAATTGTGATTTACATGTCAAGGAAAAGCCAACAATCCACAGACAAAAGGCCTGATGATACAGGAGGTGGGGGACGTGTCAAAGGATGTGCAGATACATGTTCTGATAGGCCCAGCATGGCACTAAGGGACAAGACCGCAGTCCGCTCAAGACCCTTTGAGCCTCTTCGAGACCCTTCAAGATCACCCAAGACCCTTTGGGACTCTTCTATCTTTCACAATCACCCCCCCCCGCCCCGTGATGCCTGCACAAAAAAACAAAGATTATTCAAGCAGGCAATCCAGATAACTATAAAAAGCCCACCTGTACAAGCATTGGCAGCGTGTCCACCATCCTCAGGACTACTCCGCCCATCAGTCTCATTACGGGAATCAAAACAGATACTGGCGGATGCTGCAGTTCACTGGATCCAGACTACAAACCCCATCATCCTCATTGCAGGAACTGAGCCAAAGACCAGAGAATATAAGCAATATAGTAACATAAAGTTTACAGCCCCACACGTGCCGCAAAACTCTTTTATTTAAATCTTTTTACCACTAAACTGTTTACCAATTAAGCCTAAGTAACACAAATCCTTCTACCGCTAAATCATTTGCCAATTGGGCCAAGCTGCAAAATAAAAGTCTTCGCTTATGGACCTTAAGTATCGTGTATACACTTTTCCAACCAAAGGGACCGATGAAGCTGAGTCGCCCTGAGTCCCGCCACCATGCTTCTGGGTGGGGCATGACAAAAGTGGCTTAGCAATAACATCTGTCAGCTCCCTCAGCACTTGTGGGTGCATCCCATTGGGGCCCATGGATTTGTGGGTGTCCTAAACAATCTCTAACCTGATTCTCCTCAACCAATGGAAAATATTCCTTTCTCCAGACTTTCTTATCTCCAGGGTCTGGGATTCCTGAGGGCCAGCCTTAGCAGTAAAGACGGAAGCAAACTCTGCCTTCTCTGTATCCTCTGTCACCAGGGCACCCACCTCATTCAGTAGCAGGCCCACCTTTTCCCTAATCTTCCTTTTGCTACTGATATATTTGAAGAAGCCCTTCTTCTTGTCCTTGACGTCTCTTGCCAGCTTTAATTCCAAGTGGACCCTAGCTTTCCTCACTTCATCCCTTCATACTCTAACAACATTCTTATTTTCCTCCCAAGTGGCCTGTCTGTTTCTCCACATTCCGTAAACTTCCTTCTTCCATTTGAGTTTTGTCAGAAGCTCATCCATGCAGGTCTCCTGCTTCCTTTGCTTGATTTATTGCTCATACTGATGTATCAATCTTGAGCTTGAAGGAAGTGATTCTTTAATATTAACCAGCTCTCTTGGACTGCCCTAACTTCCAGAGGCCTAACACATGGGATTACTCCAAGTATGACCTTGAAGAGGCCAAAGTTAGCTCTCTTGAAAGTTAGGGTTGTAATCTGATTTATCACCCTGCTTTCTCCACACAGGATCCTGAACTACACCATCTTATGTTCACTGCAACCAAGCCTGTCCCAAACCTTCACATCCTGTTGCAGGGGAGTAATTTAGGGTTCCGCTTACTGCAGAACAATGTTTAGATTTCTCAAAGAAAAGTACGACTTAAAAGAGTTCAGTGGTAGGTTCACTCTATTATTTACTGCATGGAGGAAATATGCCAAGCTGAACGCTGCTTACCTTCTCTCCAGGAGCCTGATACCCATTCACTGAGCAAACTTTCAGGCGTTTCCCTCCATGATAACCGTTCACTCCAGAGTCTGTATTTTAGAACTCTGGAGGCAAACTTGCAGGCAAGGCCTGATAACCATTTGCAGAAAAAACTTTCAGGAAACAAAATTCTAAGAAATTAAAAAAAAAAAAAAAAAAAATGGAGTAGAATAGCAGAAGGGCTGGCCCGAGCCAGGTACCTGCACAGAGGTCCAGCTAAGCATAGCAAAGCATGGATTTTTGTGTCTTTACAGACTATTCATACCATGCTTCAGTCCAATAGCAATATTTCAGTTTGGAGTCTCCTTGCTTTTCATTGGATCTTTTTCACTCATTTCATATGTACCTTGTTTTGTTTAGCTGCAGATATTGTTTTTAGCCCATAGCCTTGCAGGTGCTGTTTTGTCTGAATAAATCATTTTCTTCTCAGCGAAGTGCAAAACAGGCCCCATTTTGCAGATGTCTGTAATGTCTTCACATTAGCCTTGAAGTTTTTCCCCAGTCAATTCTGTTTTTCCCAGAAAAGTGCAAACTAGACCCTATCTTGCAGGTGTTCAGTGTATTTCATAGTTGCTTTTGGTAAATATGAGCAGAACTTTACAGCTTAGGATTTCAGCAAATCCAGCTTACTAAGTAACATGAAGCAGACAGTATATTAAAAATCACACACCTTTATACTTCTAGATTATTCATATTTAGTATGCATTTATTTAAGCTAAATGATTGATATGCAACTTAAATTGAGTTCATCCACTGATCTGTGAGTAGGAAAACCATTGCCATATAGCCAGCTTATTTAGCAGAGCAAGTTCCAAGTAAGCTGACCCAGGCTGTCATATTTATAGAATGAAGTGGTTGACTCGTAGTCAAATTGCATACAGTGGGAAATGTATGCATGAGACTCCCTCCACCCACAACTTATCAATGTTTAGTGTGCCATTCTGCTTCCTTGGGGGTTTCCTAAAAGGAGTTCTTGGCCCAGCTGCAGCTTAGGCCTTTACCTCCTCTGGAGCCTGGACCAAACTGCTGCTGGTTTGTCTAGGGGGGGAGAGTGCATCTGCCACATATCCCAAATCAGTCCTTCTTTGTTTGATAGGACAAGGTCCAGCAGCACACCTCTCCTCATTAGCTCCTCCACCACCTGTGTCAAAAAGTTACCATCGATGCTCTGTAGGAACCTCCTGGACTGTTTGTGCCTAACTGTGTTGTCTTTCCAGCAGATATCAGGGTGGTTGAAATCCCCCATGAGAACCAGAGCCTGTGATCGTGAGGCTACTTTCAGCTGTCTGTAGAAGGCCTCATTGACTTCCTCTTCCTAATCAGGCAGCCTGTAGTAAACACTCACAACATTGTCACCCATATTAGCCTGCCCCTTAATTCTTACCCATAAGGGGGCTGTGTGCTTAGAACACAACTGGTCTTACTGTTATTAAAGACTGAGGCAATGAAGGCATTTAGCATCTCAGCCTTTCCCTCATTCTCTGTCACTATGTTTCCCCCCACATCCACCAGAGGGTGGAGATTCTCCTTAGCCCTCCTTTTGTTGCTCATGTATTTATAGAAGCATTTTTTGTTCCCTTTTATAGCACTAGCCAAGCTCAGCTCTAGTTGGGCTTTGACCCTTCTAGTTTTCTCCCTGCATAACTTCACAGCATCCTCTTTAGTAGCCTGCCCCTCCTTCCAAAGGTTATAAACTCTCCTTTTATTCCTGAGTTCCAGTTAAAGCTCTCTATTCAGCCAGGCTGTTTTTCTTCCCTGTTGGCTCATCTTTCAGCACGTGGGGACAGCCTGGTCCTGCACCTCTAAGATTTAAGATGTCACGTCCTGCCCAGAGGTATGAGTTGGGGGGGGGGGGGGGAGAGAAGGGACTCAGGTTCGTGGGTCCCCTTGGTTGGAAAACAGTACACACAATACTTAAGGTCAGTAAACAAAAGGCTTTTATTTTTCGGCTTGGCCCAATTAGCACATGATTTGGGGGCAGAAGGGTTTACGTTATTGTAGGTTCAATTGGTAAACATAAAAAAAGTTTGTGGCATATGCAGGGCTGTAAATCTTATGTTACTATATTATAAAAAGGGAAGCAAAAGAATAGAAGTATAGGAAAGAGAGAGAAAGATTTCACCATCCTTATGGTTCCGCTTTATGTGTGATGGAGTTCGTGGTCTCATTTCCAGTGATGTGTGGCATCCTCTGTTGTCTTGTTCAGTTCATGCGGTGAGGCTGGTGAGTAGAGTCGTCCTCAGGATGGTGGGTGTACGTCGCTTGCACAAGGTGGGCCTTTATAGCCCTCTGGGTTGTCTGCTTGTGTAATTTTTGGTCTTTTGTGGAGGTGCAAACGGTTATCAGGGGAAGAAGAACCCTGAACCTGAACCCTGAACATTTGCATCATGATGGATATATGCATCGCCTGAGAGTTTGACTCCGGAGCTTCAAAACACAGCCCCTGGAGCAAACAGTCCTCAGGGAGGGAAGACGCCTGAAGGTTTGCTTCGTGAACGAATACACGCGCCTGGAAAGAAGGTAAGCGATATCTGGTTTGGTATATCTCCCCCATGCAGTAAATAATAGAGCAAACCCGCCACCAAACTCTTTAAGGTCGCACTACTCTTTAAGAAATCTAAACGTTCTGCAGCAAGCAGAACCCCAAATTACTCCCCCACGACAGGAAGACAGCTCATGTTATCCCAACCCATGAGTTTTGCCTTGGTTTTCTGGTTCTCCCCTCCATCCCATTGGGGGTGGGGGAGGGGTGAGTGAGCCGCACGTGGTTCTAGCTGCCAGCTGGGGCCGGGGCTATGGCTAAACTAGAACAGAGAATACACATGAATATAACAGAAAAGTTAACATATAAGTACATAAATAAGAAGCAGTAGATGACTATAGAAGGAGCATAAAGGCAAAAGGCAGGGAAGTAGGTTACTCAGAAAAGCCAACTTAAGCCTGGCCAAGCTGGTTTACCAAGGTGCTCTGAGCCCCAGGCAGTCTGTTGAGGCTGTTTCTGAACAAAGAGTTTATTTGGTTACCCCAATTACTTTCAGAAGGAGCCTATTTCTTCTGCTGTCTGTAAAGGGAATCTAAGGAGATTTATGTGATGTATGTGTTTTTCTACACCCCAGCTGCAGTTGCTTGAGCATATTTACAATTCTCTTCCTCACCATTCTTGTGCTATTCCCACACACCTCCCGACTTTTATCTGAGTTAAGTTCAACAACTGAACTCAAGGACCACACACTGCCATTCAGTAAGCACCAGGTCCATCTGTTCAAAACATCATACCCCAAGATATTTTCATGATGGTATTTGATTGCAAAGTGAGTAGAAAACATATGCTTCTCACCCAGAAGTCATAAATTAATCTTAGCAGTTTGACACACAACACTCCATTAACACCGGTAATCTTAACTCTTTGGCATCCAGATCGCACCCCCAGCCTTTCAGCATCTTGTGTTAGTGCTGAAATTTGTGCTGCCGTATCTATTAAGAATTTCACCAATTGTCTTTGAGGGCTAACTGGAATTAAAATGTATGAGCCATCATCATTTCTCCATGGATAAGCCGTAGGTTATCAAGGAAGATTTGACAAGGGCAAGTGTAGAGTCTTGCATCTGGGCAAGAACAACCCCAGATACCAGTATAAGTTGGGGAATGACCTGTTGGAGAGCAGTGTAGGGGAAAGGGACCTGGGGGTCCTGGTGGACAGCAGGATGACCATGAGCCAGCACTGTGCCCTTGTAGCCAAGAAGGCCAATAGCATCCTGGGGTGTATTAGGAGTGTGGTTAGTAGGTTGAGAGAGGTTCTCCTCCCCCTCTACTCTGCCCTAGTGAGACCGCATCTGGAATATTGTGTCCAGTTCTGGGCCCCTCAGTTCAAGAAGGACAGGGAACTGCTTGAGAGAGTCCAGCGCAGAGCTACGAAGATGATTGTATGGGAACGTAGCGCAAGATTGGCGAGGAGATTAGTTAAATGTAAATACGCTCAAGTGACTTGCAGCTGTCTGTAGAAAAAGCACATACATCACACTAATTTTTTTACTGACCTTGTGTGCTTGATGAGTAGAACTTCTGTCCTTGCACCCACAACTTATCAGTGTTCAGTGTGCCTTTCTGCTTCCTTGCGGGTTTCTGAATTCCCCAGCAAAGCTTAGCACTGCTCCGGCAGCAGCAGAGCAAGCACCCAGAAGTCCTGGGTGCAAGGAGTCTCCTGCATACCATTCCCACTGTATCCAATTTGACTACAAGCCAACCACTTTATTCCATAAATATGAAGGTCTGGGTAAGACCACATTACGCTCTCTCTACTAAACAAGCATGATATATGGCAATGATCTTTTACTACTCACAGATCAGTGGATGAGCCCAATTTAAGTTTCATATCAATAATATAGCTTAAGTAAATACATTTTAAATAGAATGAATCACTTAAAATTATATAGTTGTGTGATTTTAATATACTATGCTTCATGTTACTTAGTAAGCTAAATCTGCTGAAATCTTTACAACATACAGCTTAAGTTCTGATCATATACACCAAACTTGCAGCTACTTAATGGAAACAAAAGCCGCTACAGACCAGTACCAGACCAGTCAGTGATGAACAGCGGGATGGCACACCAAAGCTTGAGGAGATGCTTCGCAGCAAGATTCCTCAGACTGTGCTACGAGGTGAAGGGCACAATCAACCACACTTCACAGTATCACAGTATCACAGTATGTTTGGGATTGGAAGGGACCTCAAAAGATCATCTAGTCCAATCCCCCTGCTGGAGCAGGAACGCCTAGGTGAGGTCGCACAGGAACATGTCCAGGCGGGTTTTGAAGGTCTCCAGAGAAGGAGACTCCACAACCTCCCTGGGCAGCCTGTTCCAATGCTCTGTCACCCTCACTGAGAAGAAGTTTCTTCTCAAATTTAAGTGGAACCTCTTGTGTTCCAGCTTGATCCCATTACCCCTTGTCCTATCATTGTTTGCCACCGAGAAGAGCCTGGCTCCATCCTCATAGCACTCACCCTTTATATATTTATAAACATTGATAAGGTCCCCCCTTAGTCTCCTCTTCTCCAAACTAAAGAGACCCAACTCCCTCAGCCTTTCTTCATAAGGGAGGTGCTCCACTCCCTTAATCATCTTTGTTGCCCTACGCTGGACCCTCTCCAGCAGTTCCCTGTCCTTCTGGAACTGAGGGGCCCAGAACTGGACACAATATTCCAGATGTGGTCTCACCAGGGTGGAGTAGAGGGTAAGGAGGACCTCTCTCGATCTACTAACCACCCCCCTTGTAATACACCCCAGGACGCCATTGGCCTTCCTGGCCACAAGGGCACAGTGCTGGCTCATGGTCATCCTGTTGTCCACCAGGACCCCCAGGTCCCTTTCCCCTACTAATATGTAATTTCCCAACCTATACTGGAACCTGGGGTTGTTCCTGCCCAGATGCAGGACTCTACACTTTCCCTTGTTAAATTTCATTAGGTTATTCCCCGTCCAACTCTCCAGCCTGTCCAGGTCCCGCTGGATGGCAGCACAGCCTTCTGGCGTGTCAGCTACCCCTCCCAGCTTAGTGTCATCAGCAAACTTGCTGATTGTCGAGGGTTAAGATTGTGGGGTGACAATAAAACCCTGGCAGACGTATTGTTAACCCCCTCTCCCCACCCCCCCCCACTTCCCCCTCCCTCTCCCTCCTTTTTCACTAAGGAGAGGCGATTGGGAGGAAAAGAAGGACAGAGTGAAGAGAGTTGGAAAAAATTAAAGATGTTTTACTAATGCTACTAATAAGAATAGAGAAAATAATACAAAATATACAAAACCAATCTTGAAATTCTCAGCAACAGCAGAGCCGGCACCCAAAGTCCTGGATTGGACTCTGCAGCCAATCGGAGCTGGATTCAGTCTCTCACTAGGCCTTCAGTTTGCAGGGACGACTAGCAAGGTCCTCTTCTAATGTCGGCCATAAGCAGAAGGGAAAAGGGCAAAAAGCAAAAAAGGACGAGATCCTCGTGATCTCCCACTTTTATATGAAGTATTCACGTGAATGGAATGTTATACACAGTTGGTCAGTTTCTTGCTCACTTGTTTCTCGTCACCCCTCTCGCGAGATGTCCATCCATGCTTATCAATAAGTTTGCATTCCATTGCTAGGTTTACCAAAACATGTGTCTGGTGCTCCAGGAAAATGCAGTTAATATGAAGGCTTTAGCTGACAGGCAAAATTCACTAAAAGAGAAACTTGTTTTTAACAAAACCAGGACACTGATAGTACACTCAATTCCCTCATCCAAATCGTTAATGAATATATTGAATAATATTGGCCCCAGTACTGACCCCTGAGGCACTCCACTAGATACTGGCCTCCAACTAGACTCCGCACCATTGACTACCACTCTCTCTCTGGCTTCTCTCCTTAAGCCAGTTTGCAACCCACCTCACTACTCTATTCTCTAGACCACACCTCCTCAACTTAGCTGTGAGGATGCTGTGGGAGACTGTGACAAAGGCTTTACTGACGTCAAGGTAGACCACATCCACCACTCTGCCATCATCCATCCACCTTGTTACATTCTCATAAAAGGCTATGAGGTTGGTCAAGCATGACCTACCCTTGGTGAAGCCATGCTGACTGCCCCTAATAACCCTCTTATCCTTGATATGCCTTGAGATGGCACCAAGGATAAGCTGTTCCATTACTTTCCCAGGGACAGAGGTGAGGCTGACCGGTCTATAATTACCCGGGTCCTCCTTCTTGCCCTTTTTGAAGACTGGAGTGCTTTCCTCCGATCCTCGGGCACCTCCCCCGTTTCCCACGACTTGGCAAAGATGATAGAGAGCGGTCCAGCAATGACTTCAGCCAGCTCCCTCAGCACCCGCGGATGCATCCCATCTGGACCCATGGATTTATGGATGTCCAGACTATTTAATTGCTTCCTAACCCAGTCCTCATCGACTAAAGCAAACTCCTCCATTGACCTGGCTTCATCCGGGGTCTCAGGGGTACAGGGCTCCCCAGGACAGCCTCCGGCAGAGTAGACAGAGACAAAGAAGGCATTCAGTAATTCTGCCTTCTCTGTATCTTCTGCCACCAGAGCACCCACCCCGTTCATTAGTGGGCCTACATTGCCTCTGGTATTAGTTTTATCTGCTATGTATTTGAAAAAGTTCTTTTTCCTGTCCTTGACCCCTCTCGCCAGCTGTAATTCTAAGGAGGCCTTGGCTATCCTAGCTGCCTTCCTACATCCTCTAACAGCAGCCTTATATTCTTCCCAAGTGGCCAGCCCCTGCTTCCACGACCTGTAAACTCTCCTCTTCTGCTTGAGCATACCCAACAGATCCCTATTCAACCACGCAGGCCTCCTGGCTCCCTTCCTTGACTTCCTTCGTGTGGGGATGCTCTGATCCTGAGCGTGGAAGAAACAATCTCTGAATGCAATCCAGCTATCTTGGGCCCCTTTTCCTTCAAGCAGTCTTGCCCATGGGATTTCCCCCAGCAATTGCTTGAAAAGGCCAAAGTTAGCCTTGCTAAAGTCCAGGGTTGCAATTCTACTTGCTATTCTGTTCCTGCCACCCAAGATGCTGAACTCCACCATCTCGTGGTCACTGCAACCCAGGCAGCCCTCAACCTTTACTGCTTCGACCAGACCCTCCTTGTTAGTGAGGATGAGATCCAGCAGTGCACCTCTCCTAGTCGGCTCCTCCACCATCTGCATGAGGAAGTTATCATCAATGCACTGGAGGAACCTCCTGGACTGTGGCTGGCTGGCTGAATGGTCCTTCCAGCAAACATCAGGGAAGTTAAAATCCCCCACAACAACCAGGGCCTGTGACTGTGAGGCCACTCTCAACTGCCCATAGAAGGCCTCATCAACTTCCTCAGCCTGATCTGGTGGCCTGTAACAGACACCCACAACAGTGTCACCCCTGCCAGCCTGCCCCTTGATCCTGACCCATACACTCTCAACTCGCTCGTCATCCACTCCTGGGCAGAATTTAGTACACTGTAGTTGCTCTCTCACATAGAGAGCAACTCCACCACCACGTCTGGCTGGCCTGTCTTTTCTGAAAAGGGCATAGCCATCCATGACCACGTTCCAGTCATGTGAACTGTCCCACCATGTTTCCGTAATTGCCACCAGATCATAATCTCCCGACCGAACATAGGATTCTAACTCCTCCTGCTTATTCCCCATGCTACGCGCATTGGTGTACAGGCATTTCAGGGAGTGAGCAGAGCACACCAGTTTCTCCCTAGGGGCATAGGAGGCCACCCGGTCCTCATCAGTTTGAGAATGCTGCCCCACCTGGACAAGCCCAGCTACAGCCCCATCCCCCTTCGAGCCTAGTTTAAAGCTCTCCAGATGAGCCCAGCTAATTCCTGCCCCAGCATCCTTTTGCCCCTGCGGGATAAACCTTTCCCGCTTGACACTGTCCGGACTGGTGTCTTATAAAACCAATCATTATCAAAAAATCCAAAGCCCTGCCTGTAGCACCAGTCTTGGAGCCAACCATTAAGAGACTGAATTTTCCTATTCCATCCCAAATCGTCACTAGAAGACGAAAGGAGTGAAGAGAAGATCACTTGAGCCCCTGAGTCTTTCACCATCCTTCCCAAGACCTTGAAATCATTCTTCATTCCCCTCAGACTACGGGAAGCAGCTTCCTCTCCATCTGTCTGGAAGACCAGCAGCGGGTAGTAGTCTGTCGGGTGCACCAGTTTGGGGAGCTCTCTAGCAATATCCTTGATCCGGGCTCCAGGTAGACTACAAACTTCCCTAAGATGAGGGTCAACTCTGCATATTGGGCAGATGAGGGTCAACTCTGCATATTCGCCCCCACACTTGAAGTGCTTCTACAGTAATTCACACAGCATGAGGAACAAGCAAGATGAACTAGAAGCCTTGGCCTGGTCCCAGGGATATGATATAATTGGCATTAGTGAAACTTGGTGGCATGAGTCCTGCAACTGGTGTGCCATGATGGATGACTACACGCTATTCAGAAGGGATCAGCAGGATAGGGGAGGTGGGGGGTGGCACTGTATATAGTGGAGGGGCTGGAGTGCATGGAGCTGGCAGTTGGCAACTGCAAAGTTGAGAGCCATTGGGTAAGGATTAAGGGTCAAACAAATAAAGCAGATGTTGTTGTGGGTGTCTATTACAGGCCACCCAGCCAGGATGATGACACCAATGAGTTATTAAGGAACTAACTGAAACCTCCAAATCATCTGCACTTGCTCTTATGGGGGACTTCAACTTGCCAGATGTCAACTGGGAATATCACACGGTGTCGAGGGTTTAGATTGCGGGGTGACAATAAAACCCTGGCAGATGTATTGTTAACCTCCTCTCCCCCCCACACTGTAACAAGCAGTTCCGAGAAATGTTTGTTCATTAAAGCTCCTGGAGATGTTTGTTTGAGTTCTGAGAAGTGTTTGTATGCTTACTTGCTTTGTCCTGCTTGATGTATTTACCTAACAAGGAGATGTTTGTTTGAGTTCTTACTTGCTTTGTTCTGCTTGATGTATTTACCTCATAAGTAACCAAAGTAAGGCGATCGAAACTGGCTACGCAGCAGTCAACCTCACATGATGCAAGGCACACCATGAGAGCCTTCAACATGAGTGAAAAGTTAGACCCGGAAGCTGTGGACCAGAGACAGACTATAAGAATCAGAGAACTGAATTAGCTGTGTGCGCGTGCCGCAAGGGAGACAGAGGTCTCTAGGCCACACCCAGCGCTGTCTTTGCTTATTGCTTGATTAAAAATAAAACTTTTGTTACTTACAAGACTAAGTCAAAATTTATTACACCCATTTCCCCCTTTTGCCCCTCCCTCTCCCCCCTTCCCACTAAGGACAGGCGATCGGAGGGAAAGAAGGACAGAGAGAAAAGAGTTGGAAAAAATTAAAGATGTATCAGCCAGCCGGCCTTTGTCCGTGGCTCCTTAGCTTGTCGTTGATATGTTGTCGAGGGTTAAGATTGCGGGGTGACAATAAAACCCTGGCAGATGTATTGTTAACCCCCTCTCCCCCTCCCACACTTCCCCCTCCCTCTCCCCCCTTTTCACTAAGGAGAGGCGATTGGGAGGAAAAGAAGGACAGAGTGAAGATAGTTGGAAAAAATTAAAGATGTTTTACTAATGCTACTAATAAGAATAGAGAAAATAATACAAAATATACAAAACCAATCTTGAAAGTCTCAGCAAATGCAGAGCCGGCACCTGAAGTCCTGGATTAGACTCTGCAGCCAATCGGAGCTGGATTCAGTCTGTCACTAGGCCTCAGTTCGCAGGGACGACTAGCAAGGCCCTCTCCTAATGTCGGCCATAAGCAGAAGGGAAAAGTGCAAAAGGGAAAAGCCAACGAGATCCTCGTGATCTCCCACTTTTATATGAAGTATTCACGTGAATGGAATGTTATACACAGTTGGTCAGTTTCTTGCTCACTTGTTTCTCGTCGCCCCTCTCGCGAGATGTCCATCTGTGCTTATCAATAAGTTTGTATTCCATTGCTAGGTTTACCAAAACATGTGTCTGGTGCTCCAGGAAAATGCAGTTAATATGAAGGCTTTAGCTGACAGGCAAAATTCACTAAAAGAGAAACTTGTTTTTAACAAAACCAGGACATATGTAAATCGCATTTCACCTTATACTGAATGTGGCTGGATGAACTGTTTTTGCCACTATGTTTGAGCCATTATCCTTATCAGTCTCTGACAGTTACACCACCTTCATGTCCTATAAGAATTAACATGAAGGATTTAGCTTTTAGGAATATACACCAAAAAATGTAACATTAAGCTTCAAATCAAGTTTGACACCTAAATTTTTATTCAAATTGAAATTTCAAGGAAAAGATGATCCAGCTTGTTGGCCTTGTAAATGTTTTCAGTTTTGAAACATTAGAGTTAGAAATCATAAAGCAATTCACTGGTTGTTGTTTCTGTGTCTCCGTAGACAAATATTCCTACTATGTGATCAGACATGTCAAAACATTGACTGTTATACCCTAGTATTCACCCCAGTTCCTTCAGGGTAGTCAAGTCTGTCCTGAGGGGAAATGTATCTTGCTCTTAAAGACCATTTATCTGTGGTTCCATATAGCAGAGCATAACTAGGTTATATTTAGTCAGATGTCAAAAACTCTTCTTTTCCAGACATTCTGGAAAAAACAGTGCAAGTAACTTCTGTTCCTTTAATAAACAGCATTTTCTGTTAATTCCTTACTTCTATCTTGCCATATATTAATGTGAATATAGTTCCAGTTTCTTTTCATATTCAAGCAAACAAATCCAAAAAGCAGTTTAAAGCTAACTTCATTTTATTTTTTGAACATTGCCTAGTGTGTCCTTCAAGTATTTGAGGGTGGACTAAATGAGCTGGGGCATGAACAAAACTCAGATCTGCCTGTTTTCTAACTGTAGAACTTAGAAGGTCTAGAAGGTTTAAGGCCTCAAACAACTTGCCAGGTTGTCAGCAAACGAGACATATAACCACGGACGTAGTTATATGCGGTGCTTTTATTTCTGCGCTGGGAAACCAGGGGTTCGCACCCAAAGCTGGCTTCGACCACTGATTCGAACTCCACTACATTTATACAATTTGGTTACATACATGTTCATTAGGGTTACAACGTATGTATTGCATATTCATCAGATTACACAACTATTTCACACTATCAGTTGCAACACCTTGGAACTATTCTAAGCATGCGCAGTGTCCTCTGGTGGTCATTCAGGGGGTCTTCAGGATGAAGTAAGGAGTCTTCTTCACCCGTGTACTTTTCACCTTTTGTCACTGCACATGCGCACTATTCCTATATTCATTGTGAAATCATGTAAAGTTCTTGGATTTCTTAGATGTGCATCCTCAGCACATCCTATCCTTTCAAGATAAGATAAGGACTAACTGAGAACTAACTTTCAGTTCTCTATTCTCAAACTAAGATAAAACTTGTATACAACCTGTGAAATTTCAAGATAAGGTGTGAGAATCTTGGAAACAGTTTACAAAAACAAAATACAGCTCCCGAGACTAGTTACAACTATAACATTTCCCCTGTTTGAAAATGCTTTTCTATTCCTAGACAATGCATTTTCACTTCATGATCGTAGTTGATCATTGATTACTTTTAATTATGGCCACGTGCGTTGTGTTTCTTCATAAGCTGGAGGGTTATCAAAAAGAGAGTTAGTATAATTTCTGCTCAGAACAGTAAAGATACGATCATTCCTGGTGTTTGTTCGACTTATTAGGCTCTTAATACAAGCATACAGCAAAAAGAGAAGAGCAAGTAAAACTACAAGTAAAAAGAAGTTTTCCAATAATGAGTGTACCCATCCCCCCAAATTCAGATCAAATCTACTTAGTAAAGCCCCAATCCAGCTCTGTTCTGCATCTTGTTTTTCCTTTTGCAGTTCCTCTTCCATTTGGGTTAGTTGGGAGATATCTTTCTCCACCTCAAGAGTTACATTTGGGATATGAATGCAACAATGATCAACCCTGTCTTTTAAATATCCACAAACGCCATTTTCTTATAGCAACATTATGTCAAGTGCCATTCTGTTCTGCAGAGTCATTCTGGTCGTAGCTTGCAGTTGTATATTAAAATCTTGAAAACCCTTCTTATTTATCCTTGCCAATTGACCCATCTGCCCAATTAATTTGTCAATCATTTCTCTGTTTCTATAGGCTGCAATTGGTGCAAAGAAGGATTCTAGTGCCCAGACGAATTTAACACTACTTGATGGTTCGTGCCACACATCATCTTCATCTATCTCTCGTTTGTGCCTAACTTGTAGAAGTTCTTGCCTATTCTTCAAGGGTGACTTTTTCCAAATGGGACATAGAGTTGGTAGCCCCAAAGTAATTTCCCTCACAGGTCCTGCTATTGGTAAATGTGTTGTGCAGGTCCCATCACTTAAGGCCCAAACTAAATGTTCCACACTTCCTATAACACCTCTGCAATCAAGTTTATCTCCATCAATGCCTATTTTGGTTGCTTCCTTCGGATCCAATTGTTTCTGACAGATGCAACCTGCAATCACTGCAACTTTAACGATGGATAGAGGTATCTCTTTCACGTTTGTCTGGCAGGTTATTACCCGTGAGCAATTCCACCATGGTACTGTCTTTCCTCTTGTTACATTGGACTACTGTATACACCATGGGATTGCTTCACTATACTGATATTGTTGTACAATACTCAATGTCTACATGTTACTCCATGATTCAGTTATATTTCAATCGTCCTGATCCTTGCATTCCCAATAGGTTCGCTGCCGAGAGAAAAATTCCATCAGAGTTCCAGACCCGAGCGGACGGAGGAAGGAATGCGGTCGACCCAATATGAGTGATAAGCATACCTCAACTTTATTGATGCACTAAGCTGATTTATATAAGACTTACAATAATTATGCATACTCGTCACCTATTAATTGGATAGTATACAGTAATTATGCCTACTCGTCTTCTATTAATTGGATAGTATACAATAATTATGCCTACTCGTCTTCTATTGATTGGATAGTATACATAATGAGCTCAACCTTCTTGTGGTTTCTCTGGAATGCAACCTCCTCACCCTGCTAGAGATAATTCCCCAGCTTGTTTATCTAAACACTCAGCTGAACCAGAGAGCAACCGCTCAGTACTTTTCCACTATGCTACACCAAACTCATGCTAACTGAGGCCTACTCATGCTAACTTAGAACAGAATTCTCCTGATACAATGGATCAATAGAGCCATGCCCCTTCTCTATTAGCCATGTCCCAACAGTTCGCTCAACCTTTTCATACACTATTTTGGTGGTCCATTTTTCATATGTAAAATACCCAACACTATGAAATTGTCCTATCTTTATAAATTTCGCTCCTGGCAACTTTAAACAGTCATCTCTACTATCCAAGGAATTTTCAATAACCTCTTTTGTCCGTGTCCTGGTTTTGCTAAAAACAAGTTTCTCTTTTAGTGAATTTGCCTGTCAGCTAAAGCCTTCATATTAGCTGCATTTTCCTGGAGAACCAGACACATGTTTTGGTAAACCTAGCAATGGAATGCAAACTTATTGATAAGCACGGATGGACATCTCGCGAGAGGGGCGACGAGAAACAAGTGACCAAGAAACTGACCAACTGTGTATAACATTCCATTCACGTGAATACTTCATATAAAAGTGCAAGATCACGAGGATCTCGTCCCTTTATCCCTTTTCCCTTTTTCCTTATGGCCGACATTGCGAGAGGACCTTGCTAGTCGTCCCTGCAAATTGAGGCCTAGTGAGAGACTGAATCCAGCTCCGAGTCTGCAGACTGGCTGCAGAGTCTAATCTAGGACTTTGGTTGCCGGCTCTGCAGTTGCTGAGACTTTCAAGATTGGTTTTGTATATTTTGTATTATTTTCTCTATTCTTATTAGTAGCATTAGTAAAACATTGTTAATTTTTCCAACTCTCTTCTCTCTGTCCTTCTTTCCCTCCCGATCACTTGTCCTAAGTGGGAAGGGGGGAGAGGGAGGGGCAAAAAGGGGGAAGTGGGGGGGGAGAGGGGGTTAACAATACATCTGCCAGGGTTTTATTGTCACCTCGCAATCTTAACCCTCGACAGTCCGTTGTTCAGTTGGCACTTGCTCTATTTTAGTGCGAGATTCACACACTATCTTATCAGTTTTGTTTATTTCTGGTAAGATCGTAGATATTATTCCCCACTGTACTGGGTCTTCGGCTGATTTTGGGATAGGAAGGCAAGCAGTGATGCTACTGGCATTTTGGGTCAGTGCAAAGTCTCGAATTAGCCCTATCATCAGATTCTCTGCCTGATTCTGTACACTCTGCACTACTTGTGGCACTTGGGTATCTTCACCATCTCCTATAGCTCTTTGTGACCTACTCAATTGTTCTCCAGTGACTTTGTAGACTAGAGTGGCACTTTCTTCCTCAGACACCACATGTGTTCCTCTTTTAAGGGGTACTTCCACAAGAGCAAGCAATCTAGGTATATATGCTACCAAGAACACGATACGATAACAAAAATTAGACATCCTGCGGTGTAATCTTAAGCGTGGTAGGACCTACTATTTGTGATTGCCACACCCTTGGGACTCTTTTCACTCGGGTGCAGTGTATCCAGGAGTCTATTCCAACGACCTTAATTGCAGTAAATGTAGTTAAGAGCACTTGATAGGGTCCGTCCCAACGTTCTTTTAAGGGTTCTTCATTCCAGGTCCTTATATGCACCGTGTCTCCAGGCTCTATATCATGTACCGGATTCTCAAGCGCCAGCGGGCGATTCCACACTAGTGCAGATCTGAGTCGATTCAGTGTTCTGCCAAGAGATAACACATAATTGTATAGATCCTGATTACCCTTTACATGTACACTCGGATTTGGATTAGGTGCTTCATATGGTTTGCCATACAAAATTTTGTATGGACTTACTGACATTTCGCTCCTAGGTTGAATCCTAATACGCAACAATGCTATTGGTAAGGCCTGAAGCCACTGAATTTTTGCTTCCTGACAAATCTTGCTAATTTTCCTCTTTAGGGTTTGATTCATTTTCTCCACCTGTCCACTAGATTGGGGTCTCCATGGGTTATGTAATTCCCATTTAATTCCCAAACATCTGCTGACTTCCTTTACTAACTGTGCAACAAAGTGTGGTCCCCTATCAGATTATATTCCCAGTGGTACCCCAAACCTAGGGATTATTTCCTTTAGTAACCATTTTACAGTTTCTTTCGCCTGGTTGGTGCGACAAGGGAAAGCTTCCGGCCATCCTGAAAAGGTATCTACCCCAATTAGTAGATATCTAAGCCCTCAAGTTCTGGGGAGTTCCGAGTAATCTATTTGCCAATAATCTCCGGGTTGCATGCCTGTCTTAATTTTCCCCATTTCTATTTTTATTTTTACTAAAGGATCATTTTTCAAGCAAATTTCACACTTAGCTGTAATGGACTTTGCCATTGTTAACATCTGGACCGAGATAATTCGTTTTCTTAGATATGCTACCAGTGCTTCCGCACCCCAATGACACTTCTGGTGTTCCGCCTGAAGTATTCCTCTCATGATAGTAATTGGCACCACAACTTGTCCATTGGTGGTTACATACCACCCAAAGCTATGCTTGCTGGCTTTTACCAGACCTGCCAATTTCTTGTCTTCTATAGAATATTTAGGTGGCTCCGAAGGTAATAAATCAATTGCTCTTACCTTCTGGGAGACAAGACCCACCATTGTCCAAACTTGTCATGCCACTGATCGAGCTGTCTGATCAGCGAGCCGATTTCCTTCAATAATTTTCGATGTTCCCCTCTGATGAGCTTTACAGTGCATGATGGCAACTCGCAATGGCTTTTGAACGGCGTTAATCAAGTTTAATATTTCCTTCTGGTACTTGATGTTTGTTCCTTGAGAGGAAGTAGTCCACGCTCTTTCCAGAGAGCTCCATGCACATGAACAACTCCAAATACATATTTTGAATCAGTCCAAATATTGACCCTTTTGTCCTCACTGAGCTCCAATGCCCTAGTTAGGGCTATCAACTCAGCTTTCTGTGCTGATGTGTTTGGTGGTAGGAATTTAGCTTCAATTACTGTTTTGGCAGTAGTAATCGCATATCCTGCATACTGCACTCCGCTTTCCACAAAACTACTGCCATCAGTAAAAAGTTCCCAATCCGTCTCCTCCAATGGGGTATCCTTCAGATCGGGACGACTTGCGTGGGTGTATTTGATGACCTCCACACAATCATGTTCCAGATCTTCTTCTTCAGTCTCAGCGTTTAAAAACACAGCTGGATTCATTAGGTTAGCTGTTTTTAGGATAACATCATCTTGTTCTGTCAAAATTGCTTGATATTTCATCATTCTGCTTGGGGAAAGCCAATGGCCCCCCTTTTGTTCCAATACAGTAGTCACCATGTGGGATACAAATACTTCAATCTTTTTCCCCATGGTCAGTTTCTGAACTTCCTGGATTAATATCACGGTAGCAGCCACCGCCCGCAAGCACGCCGGCCATCCAGCACTTACCGGATCAAGTTGTTTAGAGAAATAACCTACGGGCCTTTTCCAGGATCCCAGCCATTGGGTTAATACTCCTAAGGCAAGTCTCTGTCATTCATGTACGAATAACTCAAAGTCTTAAGTCAGGTAGGCCCAAAGCAGGTGCTTTTATTAAAGCTTGTTTCAATTTTTGGAAAGCTTCTTGTTGCAGCTTTCCCCACACTAAAGTCTTGCATGCACATGGTGTATACCCAGTCTTCGCTGTCCTTGAGAAAGCTCACATCCTAGATAGATCACAGTCATGGATGCAATCTGAGCTTTATTTTTCGACACTTTATATCCATTAATTCCTAATTGATTCAATATTTCAATTGTTACCTGGATGCAGAGTTCTTGGGTCTCAGCAGCAATCAGAATATCATCCACATATTGCAGCAACAAATACCATTGTCGGGGAATTCCGATATGCCGATATGGCCTCTTGTAGTTTACTCCTCGAGCTCTTTGGCTAGTTGATTCCCAAAGATAGTCGGACTATTCTTAAATCCTTGTGGAAGGCGCGTCCAGGTTAATTGGGTCTTTCTTCCCTTGTGTGGATTTTCCCACTCAAAAGCAAATAACTTTTTACTTTCCTGGTCAAGGGGTATGCAGAAGAAGGTATCTTTTAAATCAAGTACTGTAAACCATTTATATTCCTCTTTCACAGATGTTAACAAGGTATATGGATTTGCAACTACTGGATGTATATCCTTAGTGATCTGGTTTATTGCCCGTAAGCCCTGGACTAATCAATAGCTACCATCAGGTTTCTTTACTGGAAAATTGGAGTATTATATTCTGATTCACATTCTTCTAGAATTCCATATTTCAAAAATTTCACAATCAAAGATGCTATTCCTAATCTAGCTTCTAATTTCAATGGGTACTGCCTCAATCGTACTGGTTTAGCACCTTCCTTCAGCTCCACTTTCACAGGTTTAGCTGCTTTTGACCTCCCGGGTATGTCAGTTTCCCATACTGTGGGAATCACTGCGTCTTCTACTGCCTGTGGTATCTTTACAATTAGATTTTCCTTTAATAGTAAAATTTGTCCTACCTTTGACTCCGGAATTTTCATTACCAAATCTCCATCCTCAAATGTTATTATGGCATCTAATTTAGTCAGCAAATCTCATCCTAAAAGAGAAACTGGACAATCTGGGACATATAAGAACTCGTGGGTTAGTTCCTTTTCTCCAAAACACAAATCCAAGGGTTGCAGGAATGGCCGTACTTCCTCCTTCCCTGTGGCACCAACAATTGTTGTAGCTCTGTGACCTACCGCCCCCTGTAAGGAATTGAATACAGAGTAAGTAGCCCCTGTGTCTACTAAAAATCTTACGTCCCGGTCTCCCACTTGTATTGTCACTAAGGGCTCCTTATTCTGAGTTTTCACTTTCGTGCCTTCATATAGTCAGCTGTCATTACTGTATTCCCCCAACACCATAGTTTGAATCGCATTTCCCGCCGCATTGGACACCTGACCCGCGGGGTTCTTAGCAGGGCATTCATTCTTCCAGTGTCCTTCCTGCTTACAATAAGCACGTTGATTTATGCCAAGCCTCACAAGGGGTCTCAGGGGAGTTCCTTGGGTATTCCACGAACCACGTCCCCGACTTCCTCCTTGACTATTTCCAGCTCCCCTACCCCGGACCCCTACTCCCCTGCCTTGTCCCTGGATCAAAGCTAACAAATTTTGCTGGTGACGTCTCGACTGCTCTTTTTCTCTATTATTATAAACTTTCCAAGCTGTTTCTAACATTACGTCCAAATCCCTTAATTGTGCACCTTCTAATTTCTGCAATTTCTTCCGAATGTCATCTTGAGACCGTCCCAAGAAAATTAAAGCCAACTGAGTTTTCGCTTGTTCCATTTCTATATCTAAATCCGTATATCTTTTGGCAGCCTCTTTTAATCTTTCTAAAAGACTGAGGGAGACTCGTTCTTTTCCTGCCTTACGTTATACAATTTTGACCAATTCATTTGCTTTGGCATAGCAGTTTGAACACCAATCAATAACCAATCCTGATATCTCCGGAGACGGCATAACCCGCCTCCTGTATTATAATTCCATCGGGGATCTTCTTTTGGAAAGCTCTCATCAACATTGCCCTCTACTTTCCCATTCAGGATATCTTCTCTCACTTTATCCCTTGCAACCCGTATAACCATATATTTTCCTGTAGAATCCATTAATGTATCCAAAATAACTAGTAAATCATCCCAATCAGGATTCTGCGTCTTAATTATCATCTTAATTACTTTTGCAACCTTATCTGGGTTTGCAAGTCAGAAGTATAAACATATTCAAGGCAAAGTTCCATAAGTTCACAGACAAGTCCATCATTAACTCAAATGCTATCTAGATGTAACCTCAAGCTCATGTAGTCCTTGAACTACTGTTTTCCACCTTTTGACAGGGTCTACCAGAGGAAGCATGATACCATCTTGATGAAAGTTCCCACTTGACCAAACTATTTTCCACATAAGAGGGACTGAAGTATTTCCACTGTTCTATCAGTCTAGTCCCAATTCTAAAACTCAATTACGTGAAAGTAAACATGTAAAGGAAATTCGTATTCAGAAATTTTTCTCCTCTACAGAATACAGTTTCTTGAGAGATGCTCACTACTGCCTATTTTCAGATATTGCGAGAAGTGGAGCATGTGGGTCACAAGAACAACCAGAGGCCATGAATGCAATTGTAAAGAGCAAATTTTCTTTTGTTACCTCGCTACCAGGGGATCTCTGAAACAGCACCTAAATGCCTGGGCAGAGGTCACACAAGCAGAGACACAGGGTCTGCAGAATTCAGCCCTGGTTGAAGATAAATGAGCCTGCTAATTTTGGCCTGTATATAGGGATGTGGAGGGGTTTCGTTAGAAGGAGATACGTTGTTGAATTAGTCAGGCCCAAAGGAATCTCAAGGCCACTTTGAGAAGCTGAGAACAGAATCTGCTGTGAGAAAGAGGGGCGTTTCTTCATGAACAGGGCCTCAGCATGGCGTGAGTCGTCGGACCTATCATCGGTGGGGCTCCAGCGTGTGGACTGCCCATGATACTAATTTAGCAAAACCATGCTTGGAACGTGGATTCGTGATTAGAGAATAGTTGCGTATATAAGGAGACATGTTTCTGTAATAAATGGCTTTGCAAGATTCACATTGAATCAGAGTGCTGAGTCCTTTATCGCTCCTACAAATGGTGACCCCAACGTGATACTCCGAACGGCGTCTCACTAAGATCGGGGAAAAGCCTGGAGCGGCCCAGCTGGAGGTGGATCAGCTGGACTGAGAACCGGGCGGAGGCGTACGGACGTTCCGCAGATAAATTTTGTTGAAGAAGGCCCCGGAAAAGGTGAGCGGCTGGGAACAGGAGGAGGGAAGAGTGAAGTTATGGGGCAAAATATATCCTCAGAGGAAGAAGCTATAGTTAAACTCCTCCTGCATATTCTCTCTATGAGAGGACTTAAACATGAAGAAAGTAACATACGTAGACTGTTGGTTTGGTGCAGAACTAACGGCTACCCGACAGAAGCTGAAAAAGCTTTTAAAATTGAACTTTGGGACGATATAGGGCAGAAATTATGGTTAGCAACGGAGATAAAGAAGCTAAATCATTAGCGACTACATGGAAGCTTATAATTACCACCTTAAAAGAATTTAAGGCTGAACAGGCTGCGGTTACTGGAATTTTTACAGCGTTGCAGCCTGATAAGAACTCTAAAAATAACTGTGAAGCTTACCCAGTTCGTGTCTTTGATTCCCTTCCTGCCCCAACCCCTGTTGTGCCTTCAGCACCCCCGATGATACAGCAGTCTGGGGCGGAGGGAGGAAAATTTCCGAGTGGATGGCCTCCTGTACCATCACACGACCCTAAAGAGACCAAGAAGTCCAAAGAACTGGAGTCAGACAATTTGTCAAAAGAACTGGTGAAAGCTGAGAATGCTAAAGTCGTAAATAAGTGTAATATCAATTCTTTTACCGATTCGTGTCCGCCTTTACCGCCTTCTACCTCTCTAACTCCTACACCAGAGCAGAAGAAGTCGCCGGAAAAGAACTGGACAAAAGAACTGTGTGAAAAAATACATCAGCTATTACTGAAAGAATCCAGCACTCAGAAAGGCTATTGTTTTGATGGTGATGAGAAGGGGGGTGCGGCAGGGGGTGCGTTGGGGGGCTCGGGTTCTACGGATGATTATGACATTAAAAAACATTGGCGAGGAATTATCAGAAATGCAATGATAGAAGGTGAAATAACAAGTGCATAGCCAGTCATTTACCAGCGAGATGAACGGGGTAATCAGAGTCCTGGGTAGGCTGGGTTGCATTGGGAGGAGATAAAAGAGGCTAGAAACGCGGTGCAGCAGTATGGATTACATGGAAAATATACACAAGGCTTTATTAATACTCTCTTTAATGGGCAAATATTAACTCCTTACGCTTGTCGTCAGCTAGCTACGTTGCTACTAACACCAATGCAAGAAGTTCTCTGGAGAAGTAGGTGGATTGATGCTTGTGAGGAAGCATCTATTCTTAACTTAGACCGCAATGACGGAGACCCGTTGCGCCTTGCTTCGAAAGACAAGCTGATAGGGGCGGGGGAATTTGCTATCCCTCAAGCGCAGGCACAGTTAAATACTGCCATCTTGCGGCAGAGTTCCTCTCTTGCAAGAGATATTTTCCGAACTCTACCGGAAGAAGGTAAAGCAGTCCCTCCGTACTCTCAGGTAAAGCAAAAGGACAATGAATCGTATATGGCTTTTCTTGACCGTCTAAGGGAAGCCTTGGATAGGGCACCGATTGATACTAATGTAAAAGAACCTTTGTTTATGACACTCGCAGTTGACAATGCTAACCCAGTTTGTAAGAAAATTTTGCTTGCTTTACCAAAGCATAGCTCAATAGCTGAGATGATGGATGCTTGTGCCAGGGTGGGCTCAGGCGAAGAGAAATTTGGTCTTATGGCTTCTGCATTTGCGGCTGCTATGAAGCCCCTGTTAGCTCACAACCCAAATAGATCAGGCCGAGTTTGTTTCAAATGTGGAAAAACAGGGCATTACAGATTCCAATGTCATGTCAATCAGACTTATCGAAGATCAAATAAGAGTGTTAGAGGTCCAATAGACAGTAATGTATGTCACCGCTGTGGAAAATTTGGACACAAAGCTAAAGACTGTAAGTCTATTCTTCGTAAAAATGGGCAGGCACTGGGAAACGGGGAAACGAGCACACCGAGACCCGGTGCGATGACACAAGTGAGGTCTCAGGCTGCTTGGACACAGTCACAGCTGCCACTTCAGGGAGTGCCGGAGTGGACGTAGAAACTATGAAAGATGTAACGTTAATTGACACTCAGGTACAATGCATACCAACAAACATGACTGGACCACTAGGGCATGGTTTAAGTGCTTTGCTTCTAGGGAGATCATCTGCCACTAGAAAAGGCATTTTTATACTTCCAGATATAATTGATGCAGATTTTGCCGCTATCATTTCAATTATGGTATGGACTCTTAGTCCACCAGTCCACATTTCCAAAGGATCAAAGATAGATCAATTGGTTCCATTTAAAGCAAATGTTCCAAAAGTTTCAATTAAAGAGTGTGCAGAAGGAAGCTTTGATTCTACTGACAATGCAGAGTTGTATTTAGCTCTAGACATTAGTAAGGCTAAGCCAATGGAAAAGGTGAGTCTTTTAGACAAAACTGGCCGTTCACAGACTTTTGAAATTCTGGTAGACACAGGTGCTGATGTGACTATTATCAGCAAAAAAAGATTGGCCAGTTTGGTGGCCTCTTGAGTCTCCGCAAATACCAGTCATGGGTGTTGGGGGTATGCAGAATACCCAGGTGAGCAAATATCATTTACAAATGAAGTTATCTGATGATTCACTATGTTCTGTACGACCTTATGTGATGTCTATCCCTGTTTCTCTATTAGGACGAGATGTGTTAGGACACCTAGGAGCAACTCTGGTGACAAAACAACAGCATTTCTAGAAGCGGCCATTGATGATGGGCGACCAGTACTGAAATTACAGTGGAAAAATGATGATCCAGTCTGGGTAAATCAATGGCCGCTCAGTAAAGAAAAACTCGCCCATGTCGAAGATCTAGTACAGGAACAGCTTGAAAAAGGGCATTTAGAGCCATCTACAAGTCCCTGGAATACTCCTGTGTTTACTATTCAGAAAAAATCAAACAAATGGAGGTTGTTACATGATCTTCGAAAAATTAATGATACCATGGAAGACATGGGAGCATTACAGCCGGGATTACCATCCCCTGTCATGATTCCAGAAAATTGGCAGATCTTAATAATTGACTTGAAAGATTGTTTTTTCACCATTGCTTTGCATCCTGATGACTGTAAATGTTTTGCATTTTCCATACATTCTGTAAATAAGGCTGAACCTGCGAAAAGGTATCAATGGGTAGTTTTGCCACAGGGAATGAAAAATTCCCCAACTATGTGTCAAATTTATGTAGCTTGGGCCTTGCAATCAATCAGAAAATCTCATCCTGAGTTAGTGATTTACCACTACATGGATGACATGTTAATAGCTGGGGAAACTTTTTCGACTGATTTGTTGATAAATGAAGTATCTGATACATTGCAGCATAGGGGATTACAAATTTCTCCAGAAAAGGTACAAATTCAACCAGCATGGAAATATCTTGGTTGGGAAATTTCTCAGTCCACAGTGAAACCTCGGAAAGTAGTATGTCGGCCTGTCATTCGATCCTTAAATGATGTGCAGAAACTAGTGGGTGATCTGAATTGGGTCCAGACCCTTTGTGGGATCACTAATGAGGATTTAGCTCCAATTGTAAAACTGCTAAAAGGGGATAGTGACATTAGGTCTCCTAGGACGCTTACTGCTGAGGCGGAAGCTGCTCTGAAAAAGATTATGTCCAAACTTGTAAAAGCTTTCAGCCATAGGTGGAACCCAGATTATGTAATCGGACTACTAATTGTAAACAATACTGACTATCCTTTTGCTCTCATAATGCAATGGACAACTGGTAAGGAGCCGTTAAAGATCTTAGAGTGGGTGTTTTTGCCTTTTCAACTCAAACGAACCATTACAACCCGGGTTTAGGTCTTTGCTCAGCTTATAATGAAAGGTAGGCAGAGAATAGTTGAAATTTCAGGGGGTGAGCCTGCATATATCATTGTTCCCCTCGTTTCAGAGTATTTACAATGGGCTTTGCAGAACTCCTTACCTTTTCAGATTGCGTTATTAGATTCTCAAGCTTTAATTAAGACAGTTTCCCCTCCACACAAGTTAATGTCAGTTTTGAATATGGGATCAATGGAGGAGGATCCCCCTCTTCTCTCAGAATTTCCTATTAAAGGACCCACAGTGTTTACTGACGCAGGGGGTAAAATGCAGAAAGCAGCAATTACATGGAAAACAGATGGAAAATGGCATGATGTGATTCTAACTGACCTGAAAGGATCAACTCAGCATTTGGAACTCAGGGCTGTAATAGAAGTGTTTATCAGATTTGCTCATAGCCCAGTGAATATTGTTCATGATTCTTTGTATGTGGTAGGTGTGGTAGCTCGCATTGAAAGATCATTGCTCAAAGAGGTTCAGGATGCACAACTCATGTCTTTGTTCAAGCAATTATGGTTGTTGGTCGAAGAGAGACAGCACCGTTATTTCATAACACATATCCGTAGTCATCTGACAATTCAAGGCGATTTAGCTGAAGGAAACCGACGAGCTGATTTTCTTGTATCTCCTGCCTGGGTTCCACCTCCAATAGATAGGTTTGGGCAAGCAGTACGCTCTCATAGTTTTCTCCATCAGTCTGCTCAGGTCTTACAGTGGCAATTTTCATTGTCCGAAAGTGAGGCCCAAGGTATTGTTAAAAGTTGTGCAGATTGTCAGCGCATCTCAGTAGGGTTGGGTGCAGGAGTCAATGCAAGAGGATTAGGAGCTTTGGAATTGTGGCAAATGGATGTCACATATGTCCCTGAATTTGGCAGGCTAAAGTATGTGCATATGTCTATTGATACATATTCTTTCACCATATGGGCCACTGCTCAGACTGGTGAAACTAGTTCACATGTGCAACGACATTTATGTTCTGCTTTTGCAGCTTTGGGAGTTCCTGCACAGGTCAAGACAGACAACGCACCTGGTTATATCGCCAAAGCTACTGCCACCTTTTTTCAATTGTGGGGTGTTAAGCATATTACAGGGATACCAAATTCTCCTACTGGTCAGGCCTTGGTAGAAAGGATGAATCGAACTCTCAAGCATCAACTTGACAAACAAAAAGGGGGAACTGACTGTACTACTCCACATGACAGACTAAGCAAAGCATTATATGACTTGAACTTTTTACGCCTTCCACAAGGGTTTGACATTCCACCTATGATTCGTCATGGAACAAGCTTAAAAGGACACTTGACAGACCTTAGAGAAAATCAATGTCAGGTCAAAATACGCAATGGAGTTACTGGTGAATGGGAGGGACCATGAGTCAGCAATGTACCCTCGTGGCCAATAAAGCCAATGGTATCCTGGGCTGCATTAGGAAGAATGTGGTCAGCAGATCGAGGGACGTTATCCTCCCCTCCTCTACTCTGCCCTGGGCTCCCTAGTTCAAGAAAGACAAGGAACTACTGGAGAGAGTACAGTGGAGGACCACAATGATGATTAGGGGGCTGAAGTGACTTTCTTATGAGGAAAGGCTGAGAGAGCTGGGTCCGTTCAGCCTGAAGAAGAGAAGGCTGAGAGGGGATCTTATTTATGTTTTTAAATATCTCAAGGGTGGCTGTGAAGAGGATGGGATCAGAATGCTTTCAGTGGTGCCCAACAGTAGGATGAGGAGCAACAGGCACAGACTGAAGCAGAGGAGGTTCTATCTGAAGATGAGGAGAAACTTCTATCCTTTGAGGGTGCCAGAGCACTGGAACAGGCTGTTCAGAGAGCATGTGGAGTCTCCTTCTTCAGAGACATTCAAAACTCACCTGGACGTGATCCTGTGTAGCCTTCTCTAGGAAAACCTGCTTTAGCAGGTGGGTTGGACTAGATGAACTCCAGAGGTGCCTTCCAACCCAAACCATTCTGTGGTTCTGTAACAGAAGCTACAAAAGTGGACAGCTGAGCTCTAGACTGATGTGGGGGAAGCTGGGTGTGTGAGCCAATGTAGGCAGGATGCAAGAACAACCAGAGGCCACGAATGCAATTGTAAAGAGCAAATTTTTCTAGTTACCTCACTACCGGAAGATCTCTGAAACAGCACCTAAGCTCCTGGGCAGAGGTCACACAAGCAGAGACACAGGCGCTGCAGATTTCAGCCCTGGTAGAAGATCACTGAACCTGCTAATTTTGGCCTGTATATAGGGATACATGCATGCGCAGTTTACCACACTGCATTGATCTTTGCCTGCAGGAATCTCAAAGATGTACGATAAGGTGCCTTTACGACTCTTTTCACAGGCCTGTTATCTGAACACAGAGGTTCTACTTGTGATTTATGTGTTTTTCTACACCCCAGCTGCAGTCACTTGAGCGTATTTACAGTTGTCCTCCTTGCCATTCTTCCGCTATTACCATACATTCCACCCCCTTGCTCAAGAGACAGCTTCTGCTGGGGCCAGTAAAACCGGAGTTGTTTGTTTGGGCTTGTGAGGTGTAGCACAGAGCAATTTACAGGGGCACACAATAAACACAAACAGAAAAAGGTAAAAAACATATCTTTATGATAATGCTGTGAATCAGGTGTCCCATTCATCTTGTCAAGGAATTAAATGAGTCATTCAGCCAGGCATTATCAGTAGATTGTTTCACTTGCTGCATTAGTCCCAAAGATGTGAAATGTTGTCTTCCATGCTAGCTAGTTCATTGTCTGTGTTGAAGCAATACATGCCTTCAAAATCAAAGCAGCTTTTACAGCCACTACCTACTCAGAGAAAACAACAATAAGAAACATTAATGTCAAAATCCTTTAGCACAGCACAATTCTGTAATCCAGCTATCAAGGTGTCATGCTAATGAAACATATTGTTAAGAGATCTGCAGCTGTTAATTTCTCCTAAACATTAAAGGAAAATGTTTTGGGTACAGTAGAGGCTGAACAAATCTAAGTTTACCAAGACAAATCTAAGTTCATCAACAGGAGTGTTGTTGCCTTCAAGTAATACATATGCTGGTGCTCCAGTTCCTTCAGCTAGAATTTCTCCAGGTTTAACAACCTTGTGTGGGGTAATTGCTCACACAGACTGGAAAGCTGTGGGCTGCACTTTTTCAGATTGGACTTCAATTAGCTGTTGGGTCTGTGACACCAATAAAGTTGTTCCAATGCTGTCTCCTCTGGATAAAGCACAGGTATTCACTGAAAATACCTGAAATACAAGAACTCGAGAATCTGATAATAGCAAAGGATGTAGCATAAGAGGAGAAGTCAGGGTACAAAACCATACAGCATTCTCTGAACTTATTATATGAATTTTTACATCTAGATCAATAGGCTGCAGTCCCACTTAATGATCCATTAGTGCGAATAATTACATTTCCCCTGTAGTTAGTCCTGACACTGTATCCACAGCAGTGTATACATATTGCTACCCCCTAGATGGGGTAGGGGGCCGATATAATTGACCTGACAGGTATTCAAGGCCCACTGATCCCATTTTATCTTTCCCCATGACCTATATAATGCACTTAAATGTAACTGTGTACAAGTAGCACAATGATGTGCACATGTTTTACAAGTATATTATATCAAGGGGGTTTGTTTGTGAGCAATGTCCCATGCATGTGAAGTAAAAGCTGATCCATGTCCACAAGCTATATGCACATTTAGAGCTTGAGTATGCAGCTCAGCAGAGGTCATATTGTCGACTTCCTTAATGTTTTGTGACTCAAGTGAATCACCTTTATTGTGCTCTTCTATTAAGGCTTCACAAGGTGAAGCCTCCTGCACAGAAGATGTAGGGATAAAAGTTTTCCAATGCCCTAAAATCCCCAAAAGGCATGTAATTGTTTTACTGCAGCTGGTACAGAAAACTTCTGGACTGTATGCTGTACCTTATCTGGTACAAAAATCTATATGCTTGGCTTGTCTTCTTTTCTATCTTCTCTCAGGCACCAAGGGCTTCTTGCACAAACTCCACCATTAGAATTTGCAGCTCACAAGTTTCAGCCTGGAGACTGGGTCCAGGTCAAATCCTGGAAGGAAACTAAACTCCAGCCAGATTGGAAAGAAGCATTTCAGGTTCTACTGACCACAGAGACAGCAGTACGACCAGCTGAGAAACAGTGGATTCATTACACATGGATCAAAGGCCCAATCGAACCTCCAAAGGACAACGGTGAGTGTTGCGGTTGAGACGGAGAAACGACATGGACCAAATTCTTTCAAGATGAAAGTGATAGATAATAGGTGCCATTTATTGCTACAAGTGCATTTTTATACAATTCTACCAGTTCATGTGTCTTTTCACTATTGGTTACAAGTTACAGCACTAACATCTCATTGGTTAATTTTTCTGTCATCCATGTTATTCTTCTATCCCCTTCTCTCTCACGGGTACAACTCCATACCTCCGGATACTCCTTTACTCCCATCCTTCTCAAGGGTAAATCTTAATATCTTCAAGGCTGATCTCTACTCCCATATTTTCTGTCAAGGATTCCACAGACCCGCTGCAGTTTCCCACAGGTGAGTAGCAAGTACAGGCAACTGACAACCCCCTTCGACTAAAGATACAGAGACGAAAATGAGATGGAACATTTGGGGATTATTAATCCTGTATTATGTAGAATTTACAAATGAGTTACTCATCATTAACATAATTGAAAGTGAAGGTTCCCTAAAAATTTGAGTCGACGCTTGCCAGATCCTTAGCTGTGGGGATGTACAGAGCCAAAGAGAATTGAGTTATGAAAACAAATACATGTGTCCAGGCGAACCGAGCTGCTCTAAGGATGATTTAAATAAGTGCATAGTTTTCATTGCTGTCTCTTCTTGCCCCTCCTGGTACAGTGTTTTCTGGACCACAGAGTTTAGGGGATGGACAATGAGTGATGAATGGTTATAGAGTTGAAAATAAAAATTACCCTGTCCAAAGGACAATCTCTCCCAGGATGTGAGTCCCTGCAGTGCAACCCTTTACTAATTACAATACAGGGAGTAGATGATTCAGTAAGTGGGGTTTATGGATTAGGAGCAGACATGAGTGGAAAAGATGCCCTAGGAACATTCAAAATATAAGTGTTAAAGAACAATAGTAATGAAGAAGCAAGAAGATCACCTACTGAAAAATTCTAATAGAGCCTTGGGTCCTGCCAAATGACTGTTGTAGAAATATCAGATTTAAGAGAAACCTTTGAAATCGAAACAGGATATGGAGATACAAATGCCTGGGTAGAATGGATCAAATATACAGTACAAAGCCTAAAGAAGAGCAATTGCTATGTGTGTGCATCAGGAAGGCCTGTGGCACAGGTGGTACCCTTCCCTCTGGGATGGAGCAAAGATTGGCAGGGGATGGAGTGCATCTTAGCCTTATACCAAGACTCTACAGCATGGGGAAAATAAGTCATGTCATACTCTCTCCCTACTCTTTCCAGCCTTACGCAGGGAAGAGATCAGAATTCCCCTGGAATTTTCAGGAATATCTGAAAATCATACTGCCTGTCTCTCACGACACGGCAGGAATGATACCAGGTTCCTAGGAAACATGAGTAGGTGTGTAGAGACATGAGAAGTTGGTAGCAGATCTTTAGTTGTGCTGTGGGAAGAGGACATTTCATTCCACTTTACCTCCCCACTGGGAAGGTATCTGTGACATTGTTCAATTGGCAATTCCTTTTACCCTGGCATTTGAACACCGTAATTCATCAGGGTGACAGAAAAAGGAATTTAGGGTTTTCCTTTGATAGAGTTTGCCTTGATTCGATTGGGGTTCCAAATGAACACAAAGCAAGAAATCAAGTAATGATGGGCTTTGAATCCTTTTTATTCTGGTGGGTAACTATAAACAAGAATTCAGATTGGATAAATTGCATCTATTATAACCACCAACAACTTATAAATTATATTAGAGAAGCAGTTGAGGAAATTACTGAACACACAGAATCACAGAATATTAGGGATTGGAAGGGACCTTGAAAGATCATCTAGTCCAATCTCCCTGCCGGAGCAGGAACACCTAGATGAGGTTACACAGGAAGGCGTCCAGGCAGGTCTTGAATGCCTCCAGAGTAGGAGACTCCACAACCTCCCTGGGCAGCCTGTTCCAGTGTTCTGTCACCCTCACTGAGAAGTTTCTTCTCAAATTTAAGTGGAACCTTTTGTGTTCCAGTTTGTACCCATTGCCCCTTGTCCTATCATTGGTTGTCACTGAGAAGAGCCTGGCTCCATCCTCATGACACTCACCCTTCATATATCTGTAAACATTAATGAGGTCACCCCTCAGTCTCCTCTTCTCCAAGCTAAAGAGACCCAGCTCCAGTTAGATGCTCCTAGTAGAATGAGATGGGAAAATAGGATGGTCTTAGATATGATCTTATCAGGAAAAGGTGGTGTATGCATAATGTTAGGAGATAGGTGTTGTACCTTTATCCCAAACAATACTGCCCCTGATGGCACTATAACCAGAGCATTGCAAGGACTCACAAGTTTAGCAGAAGAATTGGCTGAGAATTCAGGGATAGATAGTTCATTCACAGGATGGTTAGAATCTTGGTTTGGAAAACTGAAAGAAATGATAGTATCTGTTTTTACTTCTTTAATTGTAGTAGCAGGAGTGCTAACTGCAATAGGATGCGGCATCATCCCATCTGTCCAGGGACTTGTTCAATGCCTTATCGAGACAGCTCTATCAGAGCAAATGCCTTTAGGGCCACCGCCATACTTTGATAAAATGATGCTGCTAGAAGAACAGGAAGAAGGAAGCAATGCTGAATACCTAACTCCTGAAGAAAAATGTGAAATCATGTTGTCTAGGCTTAAAGTCACCTACGAGACTATATAATAAGATAATGCAAAACCAACAAAAGTAAAAAGAAGGAGAGGAGGAAATTGTAAGGAGCCATTGAAGGAGAAATGTTGTTTTTACAACTGGGGACCTGGTGCCTGACCCCAGTGAGGGGGAGGACTGAGAGACATCTGTGTCACAGAGGTACCCCGAGGTTAGTTTAAGGGACAACAGGGTCCAAAACAACTTTTATTAAACCCGTGAGAAATAGGGTTTTAGCACTCCAAAAGTGACTTGAATACAGGTTCGGATATCAGTTGAGGAAAATTATTAAGGGGCATCAACTAATACAACAGGAGGTCCACAGTGTGCATGCACGTGGCTTCACCCAAAACAATACCGGAGCCGTCCCTGAGTCCAGGAGGAGTACACAATTGCCTGAACACGGTGTGGGATTATTTTAAAGGGATCCACGTACTCGCATTGAGTACGGAAAGTGTACATTCGCAATCCTGTGAGGGTAAATTTATAATACACTCGCAATCCTGCGAGGAGAGATACATGTACAAAGGTGCACGGAATATTACACATCCTTATGTGGAAGCACAGGAGGAAAATACACTCGCGATTATGCGAGGAAATAATCTATACACATGCTCGTATTGAGCACGGAAAGTACGCGTGCAAATGTGCACAGAAAGTAGATACACTCGCAATCCTGCGAGGGTTAATTTTACTCACACACGTGGTGGCAAGGCAAGCGGAGTCTCCATCCGGGACGGGGGGGGGGGGGGAAGTGGCTCCTGGCGGCAGTGGCTAAGCTCGTAACTCCAAGAGACTCTCGACGAGAATCCCGTTTTTATAGCCTGATCAGATCTGACTGTAGGCATTGCAGAAGCTTCTCTGCACCCCCACACTGGCTGCGGGCGCCCAGCAGCTCCCTGGCATCTTGGCACTCCCTCTTCTCTCTCTTAACAGCCCTGGCCAGGAGCTCTGGGGCCAAACAAAAGAAGCTGTTAGCCTCAAGCAGCAGAGAGAGAGGGAGATGTGTCTACTCCTTCCATACTGAAGGAAGGGAGGGGGAGAGAGGGGGGGGTTTGCATTCTGCCACAATCTGACTATCAGTCTTGAATGTAAAACAAAGTCTCTTCAAACTTATCTCAGAATGTAAACTGATTCCTGTGTTTAAAAGCTAAGCTAGGGGGAAGGGTAGTCAGAGATCCAGGAATCCATACTTTAAGTGGAAATAAATCAACAAGGGGAGGGGGTTGTTAGAATTAGATTGATGAGATAAGTAAACTGAGGCAGGTGTTGGGTAGTCTGTAAACCCTGCAGTACCCAACCAATAGGGAACAGGGGAGGGAATTTGCAGCCGGGATTAGGATAATATAAGCAGGGGCTTTTTGCCCTGTTATGTGTGCCTACCTTTAGGTAGAACACCCGGTTTTGCAAAATTGTTAATAAAATATGCTTTGCTGAGAGATCCTGCCTGAGCCTATTATATTGGCTAGATAATAGTTTCCTACACCAAGTTTGGCAAAAGAGATAAGAGATAAGAGAATTGGGTTGTGTGTCTTCATTTTGCCCGGTGACAAATCTGTCTGTCATATTGGAATATTCTTGTGATACTTGTTCTTTTAAGAGAATATTTTCTGCCAGGCTCCTATAGAAATGAAACTTGTCATAAAAGAGCTTGGATTACATCAAGTTACTCTATTTTCTGTTTGCTGTGATGATTCTAGTTTGAAAAGTGACTCTCAATAGAAATGCATTATTTGAAGCCATTTGAAAACTAAAAACCTTATCTACATTTCAAGTATGGCTGAGACATAAACTGGATCTGCAGTTTATTAAGCTACACCTATGTAACTTGCGTCTGTCTGTATTTTAATAACTGTTCTTCAGTGTTCTGCCTTAGCTTATAAGAAGTAATGCTGATATTAAGATATGTAGTGAACACATCCTTTACCTGTGAGAAGGTGCTACTGCTTAGTAGTGTAAGATTTCTAAGATTTTTTTTCATGCTCTAGGAGCCACAATTTAAGAATAAGATTTTAAGAAAAAATTATATAACCCTGCAATGTGTAGATAAAATCTATGGAGGCAGAATCTTTCTCTTGGTTTAATATGCTCCACACTTCTAAATGTCTTATAGTGCTAGTGCTCTTTGTACTCCTACATCCTTTAGAAAATTGATAGTGTTGTTACTTTGGAAACTAGGATTGGGTAGTCAGGAAAAAACAGATGCAGTTATGTTTAATGATGAAATAACAGACAAGAGATTGTCAGAATCCAGTCTCATCCCTCAAGCTTGTCAAATCTATGTTTTGATTAATTATCTTGCTGGGACAGACAAAATAATTCCTTCAAAATGCCATGATTCAAAGCAAATTGTACTGTACAAAGTCTCTGGTTAAGACTAGTGCACAAGTCTCCCAATGTATCAACTATTTCTATAAATATGGAGGTATTTACTTAATCTGAGTAACGGCACTACAAAGCAGTACAGGTACCCAATTCCCAAACAATACCTTCTGTTTGTTTAAAGGAACTTTGACTTATGAGATTGATGTCTTCAAAATATCAAAGGAGACAAAAAACTCCAAGTTTTTCATTTACTTGTAAATCAATGAACTCTGTATTTTGCAGCAGGGCTTACAGGTACGCTTGTATTGCTAAAAAGGTACATGTGAATGGGGCTAGTAATTTGTAAATAGTAGGAAAGGCTTTATTGAGAAGTCTGATTTAGAAATAGTGTTAGAGTATTCAGAGTATTTGTGAATGGTAGGGTGGGTTGGTGAAGAAGTGGACTAGGAAGAGACTAGTCGAGGTTGATTATAAGACGCTATTTAGCTTCATATACTATAGCCTACCTGGCAACACTTGAAAATGTGAAATGATACATTCTCAAACAGAAATGAACCAAGGGCTCTCTTGGAGGCTTTATGGTGGTTAAAAAAAAAAAAAAAATAGGAACTTAAAATTAACTTAGTTGTTTGGGGACTCTCCCTCGGGCAAAACTACTAAATTATGTTCTTTATGCATCTCAAAATTTTGAACTCACTATGCAGTCAGAATGTGAACAGAAATAATCACTGAGCAGCTGGATTACTGCAAGTTTGGTTTCTACCTTGTAGAAAGTAATTTAAATTATTATTTTTTTTTTAAGTTGACAGTATTAGCATAAGAGCTTGCCAGCCTGAGTTGTAGGATGCTTGTTTTGACTTGCTAAAACTTGGGCATGAATTAGTTTCTTGAAAATTTAAAAATGTCAGGCAGAAATACCTTTATCAACTGATGGCAAAGATCTTTTTTATATTTACATAGACTTTTTAATTTTGCAATTTATGATGAGAAAAAGAATCTTCTGAATGGACAACTGAGAAAATACCTGAAAAAGCTAATTATCTACTGTAAAGACCTTGGAGTATTCAATTTCTGCCTGAGATACACAAAAGAGAAAGTGAAAAGAGTAAGTATAGTAGAATCACAGAATGGTTAGGGTTGGAAGATCATCTGGAGAAGATCATCTGGAAGATCATCTCTGGAGATCATCTAGTTCAACCAACCTGCTACAGCAGGTTCCCCTAGAGCAGACTGCACAGCAATGTGTCCAGTTGGGCCTTGAATGTCTCCAGAGAAGGAGACTCCACAACCTCTCTGGGCAGCCTATTCCAGTGCTCTGGCACCCTCAAAGTAAAGAAGATTCTCCTCACGTTTAGATGGAACATTCTATGCTTCAGCCTGTGCCCATTGCACCTCATCCTATCGGTGGGCACCACTGAAAGGAGTCTGGTCCCATCCTCTTGATATCCACCCTTGAGATATTTATAAAGAGCGATGAGATCGCGTCTCAGCCTTCTCCAGGCTGAACAGACCCAGCTTTCTCAGTCTCTCTGCATAAGAAAGGTGCTCTAGGCCCCTAATCATATTCGTGGTCTGCCACTGGACTCCCTCCAGTAATTCCTTATCCTTCTTAAACTGGGGAGCCCAGAACTGGACGCAGTACTCCAGATACAGCCTCACCAGGGCAGAGAATAACGTCCCTGGAGCTGCTGGTCACATTTTTAATGCACTCCAGGATACTGTTGGCCTTCTTGGCCACAAGGGCACATTGTTGACTCAAGGTCAACCTGTTGTTGACCAGAACTCCCAAGTCCTTCTCTGCAATGCTGCTTTCCAGCAGGTCTGCCCCTAACCTGTACTGGTGCCTGGGGTTGTTCCTCCCCAGGTGCAGGACTTACACTTGCCCTTGTTAAACTTCATTAAGATCTTTGCCCAGTCCTCCAGCCTGTCCAGGTCTCAGTGAATGGCAGCACAGCCTTCTGGTGTGTCAGCCCTTCCATCCATTTTGGTACCATCAGCAAACTTGCCAAGGGTGCACTCAGTCTCTTCATCCAGGTCACTGATGAACAGGTTGAACAGGACTGGACCTAACAATGACCCCTAGGGAACCTCACTAACTACAGGCCTCCAGTAGCCAGATTAAGTTCTAGTTGGGCTTTGACACTTCTAATTTTCTCCCTGTGTAACCTCACATCATCCTTCTAGTCCTTGAGTTGTCTGCCCCTTTTTCCAAAGGTCATAAACTCTCTTTTCTTTTTTCCTGATTTCCAGCCAAAGCACTGTTCAGCTAGGCTGGTCTTCTTCCCCACCAGTTAGTCTTTCAGCACATGGGAGCGGCCTGCTCTTGTGCCTTTAAAATTTCCTTCTTGGTGTGGGAGATTTGAGGGATTTTCTTGAGGTTGTTGTGTGGATGGGTTTCTATTAGATGGAGATTTATTTCTGAACTAGCCAAAGGAATCTCAAGGTCAGCTTGAAGGCTGAAAAACAGCACCCTGAAAAACAGCAGTGAGACTCGGGCGCGTGAACAGCTCGTGAACATGGACAATATCCAATCAGCTAATGCACACTTGGAGCGTGGACGCGTGATCCGGAAATAACTGCATATATAAGGAGGCTTGTTTCTGTAATAAAGGGCTTCGCTTGAATTCATATTGGGTTGTGTGTAGTTCATGAGTTTTCGCCCTCACAAGTGGTGACCCCGACGTGATCCATAAGGAGAATTTACGGAAGGCGGACGACTGCTGTGGGGAGTGAGCCCCAGCTGGAACGGCTCGGCTGGACCGTGACCGGGATGTAGTCTGTGGGCTGCGTGACTTCTGATTGATCGCTACAGAAGCGACAGAGGAGGGATAAAGGATCCGATATCGTTGCAACAGACACCCAAAGAGGTGAGCAGCTGGGGGTGAGAGGAGATGGGGCAGAATATTTTTAAAGAAGAAGAAGAAATACTGTGGGTCCTCCCACATATTCTCTCTAAGAGAGGGGTGAAGTATGAGGAGAGTGACCTCAAAAGACTATTAATTTGGTGTAGAGGCAATGAGTTTCCTGCTGACCTGTTAGGAGTTTTTCAAATAGAGACTTGGGAAAAAGTGGGAACAGTGTTGTGGAAGGCAATTAGTCGCCGTAAAAAAGATATTCTCGGCCTTGTAACCACCTGGAAACTGATAATTACTACAGTGAAGCAATTAAAACCTGAAAAGACTGTTATGAGCATTAGTGACTCGAAACTTAAACTCGAACTTTGGGACTATATAGGGCAGAAATTATGGGATAAAGTCAGCAATGGAGATAAAGAAGCTAAATCATTAGTAACTACATGGAAGCTTATAATCACTACTTTAAAAGATCTTAAGGCTGAATGGTCTGCTGCTGCCGAAATTTTTGCAGCGTTGCAGCCTGTTAAGTATCCTGAAAGTTGCTGTGAAGTTTACCCGGTTCGTGTCTTTGATACCCTCCCTATTCAATCCCCTGCTGTGCTTCCGGCACCCCTGATAGTTCAGCAGTCCGGGGCGGGGGGAGGAAAAATGCCGAGCGGGTGGCCTCCTGTACCATTGCCCAACCCTGGTGAGAACAGCAAGTCCAGAGGATTGGAGTCAGACAACTTGCCCAAAGAACCTGTGAAAGCTGAGAATGCCAAGGTCGTAAACAAGTATACTCTCAGTCCTTTTACCAATTTGTATCTGCCTTTACTGACTTTTAACCATCCAACTTCCATGAGAGAGCAGAAGGAGTCACTGGCTAAGAACTGGACAACAGAAATGTTTGACAGATTAGATCAGCTAATAGCAAGTGAATCCAGCAGTCGGCAATGCAGTCATGATGATCGCGACAGGAAAGGGGGTGCGCCTGGGGACTCAGGTTGTACAAATAATTATGATGCTAGAAAGTATTGGCGAGAATGTGCACTGTTCCGAACCCCCCTGTTACTAATGATTCTCCAGCGCTATTCAAGTCCGCGTTATCTGATGACTCGGATGAGGGTCTGCAGCAATTTTTTTTTTTTTTTAAAGTTAACAGGAAAAAGAGTATGTATACGTGTACGTGTTGCCCCGAGATCAGATAAAAACTATGAAAGACTCAAGCAAAATTAGACCTATGCAATGTAACAGCTATAGATCATTTAGGACGGAACGATGGGGACTCGTTGAAAGGGGCAGGTATCCCACAACTCTTGGAACAGACACTAATTGACACATCACAATTACAGGTGCTATTAGTTTCTGAAATCCTGAGGCAGTCAACAGACCTTGCATATCAAGCTATGATAGAGGTGTCTGAAACCAACAAAGCAGCCAAATCTTTTATAACTACTGTCAGGGTCCCAGTGAGAATTACACGCAATTTATTGACCACCTTCAAGAGGCCATCAATAAGCAGGTTGAAAACTTAGAAGTTAAGGAAGCACTGGTGTTGAAATTAGCAGTAGAGAATGCTAATGTTTGCTATCAACGTGTTATCTGCGAGTTTTACAGTACATACTACCTGCTTTTCTGTATTGCCTCTCTGAAAATCAAGCAGCTTGCCAGGAATGTGAGAAGAGCAGGACAAAATAAATCCCTACAAGAGATCATTAAATCATTTCAGACACTTTTACAGGCGGAACGGGTTGAACTTCAACAAGCTGAGAGAGAGTTAACTGGTAACACACAGGTCACAGTAAACTTGCTGAAGTCTGCACGATGTTTTCCTTATTAACCTTTTTTCTTTGTAGGTATCTGTTTAAGCATATTATAGTTTGGTAAGTCTTTGCCTGCTATATGGTACAGTAAGTTCACAGACTGATAAATCATGACAATCTGTTGACTCAAAATGTGCATTTTGTGATAATACAGAAGATCACGAGTAATTTAGTTCCTTACTGCGTGAACATGATGATAAGATTTTATGTGTAATAGCTGTTACTTTTCTTTCTAGAATGCTAGCTTTATTCCAATATCCAGACTTGCGCAACTCTGATAGGCTGTGTCTCATCTCAGTGTGCTTGATTTGGCTTTTTTGTATGCACACCAGGTAAAGAATCCTGGTTTTAGAATAACAGTTGTAGCGCACCAGATGAGACACTAATAAAAGCCTTGCCCAGTCCAGCTTGCTGCGGCGGCGGGGGGGCGGGTGCCGATTGGGCTCCAGTGCACACTGACCTGTTTTGTCAGGGAGACCCAGCAGTACCTCTGCCTGGCTGAGCAGTAAGCGGTTCAAAGGTGCAATGCAAAAATCGAGATATTGTCTTGAATTAGTGTAACTGTGAGTCATCTGCATATTTGAACTTGGTATTTGGTTTTCATATCTGAGCTCAGTATTTTAGTTTGCATATGTATATATTTGGTACCAAAATAATTTTGTTTGGGGAAATAATTACAAAATGGGAACTGGTTTCACTGCTAAAATTCCACCTTGCTCCCCCTTAGGATGAATCCTTATGCATTAGAGTAATTGCTTATATTGTTATCTAGTAATTTTGAGACCAAAAAAGATTTAAATTGTTAAACTTTGCTTTGCATTGAAAAAAAACAAACAAAAAAAAAGAACACCAAAAAAAACAAAACAAACAAACAAAAAAAACCCAACAAAAATCTAAATGCTATGATGGATGTGAACTTGGTATTGTGTGAAGTTGTATTTAAAAGTTGCTAGAATATGAACTGATTTGGATCTAGGAAAATGGAATAATGGATTGATGTTTAATATACACTATTTTAACATCTGTAAATTGTGAAAGGTAAATGGGGCTGAGGAATGTAAGACTGTTGAGCTAATTGGAATAGAGTATAAAACTCAGCTCATTGTAACCGAGGAGTTTGCCAGAGCCTCCCACTTCGTACCAGCGATTACGCCAGCTGTGTGGTCTTGGCTATATCTGAACTGCAGCAAAAAGAGAAAGGAGAAAAAAAAAATGGAAAAAACCTGTTTTCCCGCTGCTAAGCGGAGAAAGGGGGGCTTTACTCCCCCCGCTCTGTCTTTTTTTTTTCCTGGAGTATTGTCATCCATCCTTGTTGTGGCACTGTGTTGCTTCTCAGCTTTGAATTAGGGGTTGATGGTGCTGTTTCTTTTTGCTCCAGTCTTGTTTCCTAGGTTCTGGCACATCTGGGGAGAGAGCTCATCATTTTACCTCCTTGCTGAAGTCAGTCTTTTCACACTGGTCAGCTTTTGGGGGTCAGAGTGCTCAGTGCTTCTCTGGGTCAGAGTGGTACTGATGTGGGTGTGGAGTGGAGTTAGGATGGTTCGATGTGGAGTTCAAACAGATTTGTTTTCATGCTGGGCTGCAGATCTTGCCATCTCAGATGGGGGCGAGAGGGAGGTTTTATACCCCCCCTGGCGATGTTACTGCTAGAGAACTGTAATACTGCATGAAGGAGTCTGAGGGTGAAATTTAAAGGCATCGCCAGTGGATCCATAGTTCAAATGAAGCTGGGAAATTAAAGCAAAATTTTTTTTTAATAGACTTATTCTGTGGTAACTGGTTGTAAGAGACTTCTTAGTAAATTCACCATGCTAGTTTTTGAGGTCATGGGAGAGAACGAAAGAAAGGCTGTTTTTTGAGACCAATAGAATGTCAAATTTGGAACAAAGTTTTAATACATGAATTCTTGTAGTTGCCAGAATGCCCTATACCTCTCTTGGGTCAAGATTTGTTAAGTAAATTGTAAGCTCAAATAACGTTTTCTGAGAATTCTGTTTAGTTGCATGTCCTACAAAAAGGTGCTTGGACGGTGCAGATCTGCTTGCTTCAAGTGAGAAATCTCCAAGGAAATTTCGAATGCTGTATTTCCACTAGTATTAACAGCCAATGTTTCAATAAAGCAAACACTACACTGATAGAACTGAAAAAGGACTTGGATCCGGTAAGGGAAAACAATATCCAATAAATATGACAGCTAAAATGGAATTGGAAACTTTGAGGAATGAATTTATGACAACCTTACAGGCTGACTGCATTCAATTGGACTTGCAGATGTGTCTATTTGTAGCTACAACATAGAAACAACCTCTGGCTATTGTGGGACAGTATGATGAGAATGCTAACAGACTGATATACCGATTGTTGCTCTGATCAAGAAATGCAGGGAATTAATTTAAGTCTTGATAGGCTATGATCCTTTTGTCATACATGTACCACTTGTGAAATTTAATTTTGAATTTTTTATTTGCAATCTACATCCTTGTAAATTGCACTAGCTGATTTTTTTTTAACAGCACAGCTTTTGGCATGCCTAAATGTAAATTGCTGCAGAACCTGCAAGTCTTTAACATCAGGTCACAGACCATACTTGTAGTTGGTCTGGTCCTACATAGTTGCACAGTATTTGTTGATGGTTCTGGGAAGTCTCATAAAGCTGTAGTGGTCTGGCGTGAAGATTACAATTGGCATCATTCTGTAAAAATTATTGAAGGTTCAACCCAATTAGCAGAACTTGGCACAGCTTTACATTACTTAGAGCTTTTTAAGGAGGAACCTCTAAATTTGATTTGTGATTCTGAGTACGTAGTCAAGGCCCAACGCACGTATCTGATTCTGGTTTGTTTTTGTTTTGTTTTTGTTTTTTGTTTTTTTTTTTTTTTTTTTAACAAAAAGGGGGGAAAAGTAGGGAAAACACCACAAAACCAGTTGTCGAAAGCATTGTATGCGATGACTCACTTATAGCTAAGTGGTGCAGCCCAAATTTGCCCTGTGATGAAACACTTTGCAAGTATGACTCAAAACCATGCTATATCAGAAAGAACCTACATTAGTTATGCTCATATCACTAGTTAATAGTAAATGGAAAAGGCCACGTCAATTGATAACCTGGGGAAAAGGTTATGCTTGTGTCATTACAGGCCGAGGATTGAAGTGGATTCAACAAAGATTCAACGGATGCAGACGGACAGGAGGGAGATAAGTTGTGAAGACTGTTTCAGTTGTAAGTCATGGATCCTAATTCAGTGTTATAGATGCTCACAAACCTGGTAGTCAGGAAGCCCATTAGCAAGCAGGTGGTGTACCTTCTGCGGAGAATGGCAATTTGAGCAAACAGCAGGAGAGTTAAAAGGGTGATATTATACTTAGATAGTCAATGCAAAAATGAGATAAAATTATGAGACATTCCTACTGTCACGGAGGCACCCCGAGGTTAGTTTAAGGGACAACAGGGTCCAAAACAACTTTTATTAAACCGGTGAGAAACAGGGTTTTAGCACTCCAAAAGTGACTTAAATACAGGTTCGGAAATCAGTTGAGGAAAATTATTAAGGGGTAGCAACTAATATAACAGGCGGTCCACAGAGTGCATGCACATGGCTTCACCCAAAACAATGTTGGAGCCGTCCCTGAATCCCGGAGAAGTACACACTTGCCTAAACACGGTGTGGGATTATTTTTAAAGAGATACATGTACTCGTAGTGTGTACGGGAAGTGTACACTCGCGATTCTGCGAGGGTAAATTTATAATACACTTGCAATCCTGCGAGGGTTAATGTACTTACATGTGCAAATGTGCATGGAATATTACATGTGCTTATGTGGAAGCACAGGAGGAAAATACACTCGCGATTGTGCGAGGAAATAATTTATACACGTGCTCGTATTGAGCACGAAAAGTTACACATGCAAATGTGCACGTAAGGAAAATACACCCACGTTTCTGTGAGGATTAATTTTACATGTGCTCATATTGAGCACGGAAAGTTACATGTGCATATGTGCACGAAAAGTATAAATATACTCGCAATCCTGTGAGAAGTTTTACTCACACCCATGGCAGCAAGGCAAGCGGAGTCTCCATTGCGGGGAGGGGGGCTCTCGGCGGCAGCATCTTGCTCGTGCTCCAAGAGACCCGCGACATTGGGCGGAGTCTCGATGAGAATCCCGTTTTTATATTGGCTGATCAGATCTGACTGTAGGCATTCTAGAAGCTTCTCTGCACCCCCACACTGGCTGTGGGTGCCCCTGAAGCCTCCAAACATCCCCCACACTGGCTGCAGGTGCCCAGCAGCTCTAATGGCCCTGGCCAGGGTGCTCTGGGGCCAAACAAAAGAAGCTGTTAGCCTCAAGTAGCAGAGAGAGAGGAAGATGTGCCTACTCCTTCCATACTGAAGGAGGGAGGGGGAGAGAGGGGGGTTTGCATTCTGCCACACCTACCATAGTATCTGCTGCACTCCTTCTCCTTAGTCTAGCGGCTGGTAAAGCTTTAGGAGACCTATCAAAGTTAAGCTATTGGTCTTTTAAACAGGCTAATCTAACTTCTGAGATACTAACTCAATTAATAGTAGATGCTGATGGTATTAGGCATGTTACACTTCAAAATCATATTGCTATAGATTTTTGTTGTTATCGTAAGGACATGGTTGTGATGAATTTAAGAGAAAGATGTTGTATTAACTTGTTTAATCATTCTGGATCTATTAATAGCATTTTAGTAGAATAGTATTCATAGTATTCATAGTAGAATTAGGGTTTGACAAATGGTGGGTAGTTGTTTGATCTTATTATGTAAGGCTTAGCTACACTACATGTAACTGTAATCATTGTTGTTAATCATATGTTGTATGCTGCAGTGTATTTCAAAGATGATTCAGCGTGTTGTAAACAAGGCCCGGCTGCTTCAAAAACAAAAAGGGGGAATGGTGGGAGATTTGAGGGATTTTCTTGAGGTTGTTGTGTGGATCGGTTTCTATTAGATGGAGATTTATTTCTGAACTAGCCAAAGGAATCTCAAGGTCAGCTCGAAGGCTGAAAAACAGCACCCTGAAAAACAGCAGTGAGACTCGGGCGCGTGGACAGCTTGTGAACATGGACAATATCCAATCAGCTAATGCACGCTTGGAGCGTGGACGCGTGATCAGGAAATAACTGCATATATAAGGAGGCTTGTTTCTGTAATAAATGGCTTCGCTTGAATTCATATTGGATTGTGTGGAGTCCATGAGTTGTCGCCCTCGTATCTTGGAGAATGTTTAGCCTTCCTGGACTCCTTTGCCCTTCAGGACTGCCTCCAAAGGGACTCAACTAGTCTCCTAAACAGGCCAAAGTCTGTCCTCCAGAAGTCCAAGGTAGCAGTTCTGCTAAAAGTTCTTGTGCTCTTATGACTCTGGAGAGAGTTAAACCAAGAAGCATTGGTAAATAAGTCTACCTTCAAGAAAGAGCAGATTCATGAGCATAGAATCACAGAATCACAGAATGTTAGGGATTGGAAGGGACCTCGAAAGATTGTCTACTCCAATCCCCCTGCCAGAGCATGAACACCTAGATGAGGTTACAGAGGAATGTGTCCAGGCAGGCTTTGAATGTCTCCAGAGGAGACTCCACAACCTCTCTGGGCAGCCTGTTTCACTCTTTGTCACCCTCTCTGTGAAGAAGTTTATTCTCATATTTAAGTGTGTCGAGGGTTTAGATTGCGGGGCGACAATAAAACTGTGGCAGATGTATTGTTAACCTCCTCTTCCCCCCGCTTCCCCCCTTTGCAACTCCCTCTCCCTCCTTCCCACTAAGGACAGGCGATCGGGAGGGAAAGAAGGACAGAGAGAAGAGAGTTGGAAAAATTAAAAATGTTTTACTAATGCTACTAATAAGAATAGAGAAAATAATACAAAATATGCAAAACCAATCTTGAAAGTCTCAGCAACAGCAGAGCTGGCACCCAAAGTCCTGGATTGGACTCTGCAGCCAACCGGAGCTGGATTCAGTCTCTTACTAGGCCTCAGTTCACAGGGACGACTAGCAAGGTCCTCGCCTAATGTTGGCCATAAGCAAAAGGGAAAAAGAAGGGAAAGGTGTCAGGGATTGGCTCAAGGAGCGTGGACTGTACGAGCAGAGCCCATTTTAGTCGACATAAGTAGGCCTTAGTTAGATTGTCTATTAGGCCATGGGAAAGGGGGGAATGGAAAAGTACTGACTAAGGCAGGGTCAGGATATCCTTGAAGAGATAAGAGTCAGAAGAATGCAGGATGCGCATAGCTAGCTAAACCCAAGTAGGTGGAGTAAGTAAATGTAACCTTTTAGTGCTTAGCCTATTAGATAGAGACAAGTATGCATAATTATGGTATTTGGTATAAATGCACGCTATCTCGGGCAATAAAGTTGAATCATGCTTTATCACTCACATTGAGTCGGCCTGCATGTTTTCCTCAGCCACGTACTCGCAAGTGGCGCCCGAACAGGGACTCTCGAATGAGTGGCTGAAGCAGAGGGGCACCGGGAAGCAGCGACCGGGGGGTCAAGAGTGACCGAACACTGCGTGCGTCGGTGTGTCGTCTCCGAGGACCTGAACTGAATTTAGGAGTTTGCTGTCTGCATGGGCTACAGGGCAAGGGCTGCCGGTGGTGCCAGGTTTACAAGGTACCAAGGATTATAGGGTAAGGCGCCTTTCTTTTGCCTAAGGGCAGGTATCAGGATTTCTTTTGCCTAAGGGCAGGTATCAGGATATGGATAACGGAACTATGGATTTAAAAGTAGCCCTAAATTTATTGCAGTGCTTTTCAGAAAAGCGGGGAGTAGATTGTATCAAGCATTTAACGGGGTTAGTAACGTTAGGTAAAGTTAAGGGTTGTTTTCGGAATCCGGATTCTCTTTTTGATGTTAGTGAATGGCGAAAATTAGAGGATGTGTTATGGGATATGGTTATAGATGATGATAAATCAGCAAAGAACCTCAAAAGACTATTAACTTGGTGCAGAGGCAATGGGTATCCTGCTGACCTGTCAGGAGTTTTTCAAATAGAGACTTGGAAAAAGATTGGAACTGTGTTGTGGAAGGCAATTAGTCAGCGTGAAAAATATATTCTCGGCCTTGTAATCACCTGGAAACTGAAAATAGAACTGGACAACAGAACTGTGTGACAGATTAGATCAGCTAACAGCAAGTGAATCCGACAGTCGGCAATGTGGTCATGATAATTGTGATGGGAAAGGGGGTGCTCCTGGGGACTCAGGGTATAAAACTTAGAAATTAAGGAAGCACTGGTGTTGAAATTAGCAGTAGAGAATGCTAATGTTTGCTATCAACATGTTATTTGCGAGTTTTACAGTGCATATTATGTACTCCTGTTTATTGCCTCCCTGAAAGTCAAGCAGCTTGTCAGGAATGTGAGTTAATTGTTTCACTGGTTGTTGTTAGAATTGTTTCTTTGTGGTATAAGTGCGCCGTAAAACTTTCTCTCCACTTTTCCCACTCACGCTGCAAGCAGCCCTGTGCTTTTCCATGGGGTCAGAAATTACTGTTTTCAGTCGTGTTCATAAAAAATCGGTATTGGGAGGTGTTTCAAAACATAGGGAAGCACTTGGAAATATGAGGAAAGAAGATTTTGTAAAATACTGTAATTAATGGTGGCTGCTGTATAAGTTAAATGATTGGGAAAAGTGTCCGGGGAATAGAATCTTGAAGTATAACACCTTGTTGCAATTCATGTTGTCTTTAGGGCGAGAAGAGTAAGACAAAATAAATCCCTACAAGAGATCATTAAATCATTTCAGACAGCTGAGAGAGAGTTAACTGATAACACGCAGGTCACAGTAAACTTGTTGAAGTCTGCACAATGTTTTCCTTATTAGCCTGTTTTCTTTGTGGGTATCTGTTTAAGCATGTTGCAATTTTGTTAGGTCTTTGTTATATGGTACAGTAAGTTCACAGACTGTTAAATCATGAGAATCGGTTGACTCAAAAGGTGCGTTTTGTGATAGTACAAGAGATCATGAGTAATTTAGTTCCTTACTGTGTGAACGAGATGTTAAGATTTTATGTGTAGTAGCTGTTATTTTTTTTTTTTTCTATTGTACTAGCTTTATTCCAATATCCAGACTTGCGCAACTCTGTGACAGGCTGTCTCTCATCTCGGTGCACTAAATTTGGCCTTTTTGTATGCACATCAAGTAAAGAATCCTGGTTTTAGAATAACAGTTGTAGCGCACCAGATGAGACACTAATAAAAGCCTTGCCCATTCCAGCTTGCTGCGGCGGTGGGGGGGGGTGGGTGCCGAATGGAGCTCCAGCGCGCACTGACCCATTTTGTCAGGGAGACCCAGAGGTACCTCCACCTGGCTGAGCAGTAAGCGGTTCAAAGGTGCAATGCAAAAAATTGAGATATTGTCTTAAATTGGTGTGTGATCCATCTGCTTATTTGAACTGGTATATGGTTTTCACATCTGAGCTCAGTATTTTAGTTTGCATATTCATATTTGGTACCAAAAGAATCTTGTTTGGGGAGATAATTACAAAATGGGAACCGGTTCCACTGCTAAAATTCCACCTTGCCCCCCCTTAGGATGCATCCTTACACATTAGAGTAATTGCTTATATTGTTAGAAAAGCATTTAAATTGTTAAAATGCTATGATAGATGTGAATTTGGAAGGGGTTGTATTTAAAAGTTGCTAGAATATTAACTGATTTAGATCTAGGAAAAAAAGAATGATGGATTTATGTTTGCTATACTGGTTTATACTGTTTTTTGACATCTCGAAATTGTAAAAGGTAAATGGAGCTAAGGAATGTAACTATTGCTGAGCTACTTGAAATTGCATATAAAGTGTATTATGGCTGGAATGAAATGGGAAAACAAAAGACCAAAACATCCCAGGCCTGTGTGCAGCTCATTGTAACTGAGAAGTTTCCCAGAGCCTCCTACTTCGTACCAGCCATTATGCCAGCTGCGTGACCTTGGTTATATTTACACTGCAAAGAAAGAAAAAACAACTGGAAAAAACCTGGCTGCCCGCTTCTAAAGCAGTGAAAGGGGGGGTTCTCTCTCCCCCCCACTGCAGCGATGTAATACTGAATGGAACAGTCTGAGGGTGAAGTTTAAAGGCATCCTGAGCAGAACCATAGTTCTAATGAAACTGGGAAATTAAACCAAAAATTTGTTGATAGACTTATTCTGTGGTAATTAGTTGTAAGAGACTTCTTAGTAAATTCACCATGCTAGTTTTTGAGGTCATGGGAGAGAACGAAAGAAAGGCCATTTTTTGAGACCAATAGAATGCCAAATTTGGAACAAAGTTTTAATACATGAATTCTTATAGTTGCCAGAAAGTCCTATACCTCTCTTAGGTTAAGATTTGTTAAGTAAATTGTAAGCTCAAATAACGTTTTCTGAGTATTCTGTTTAGTTGCATGGCCTACAAGAAGCTGCTGGGATGGCTCAGATCTGCTTGCTGCAAGTGAGAAATCTCCAAGGAAATTTCAAATGCTGTATTTCCACTAGTATTAACAGCCACTGTTTTGATAAAGCAAATACTACACTGAGAAATCTGAAACAGGACTTCGATCCGGTAAGGGAAAAGAATATCCAATAAATATGACAGCCAAAATGGAGTTGGAAACTTTGAGGAATGAATTTATGACAACTTTACAGGCTGACTGCATTAGATTGGACTTGCAGATTTGTCTATGAAACAACCTGTGACTATTGTGGGACAGTATGATGAGAATGCTAACAGACTGATATACCAATTGTCACTCTAATCAAGAAAAGCAGGGAATGAATTTAAGTTTTAATAGGCCATGATCCTTTTGTCATATATGTACCATTTGTGAAATTTAATTCTGATTTTTTTTATTTGTAATCTATGTCTTTGTAAATTGCACTAGCTGGTTTTCTTAACAGCACAGCTTTTGGCATGCATAAATGTAAAATGTAAATTGCTGCAGAACCTGCAAGTCTTTAACATCAGGTCATAGGCCATACTTGTATTTGGTCTGATCCTACATACTTGCACAGTTTTTGTTGATGGTTTTGTGAAGTCTCATAAAGCTGTAGTGGTTTGGTGTGAAGATAACAATTGGCATAATTCTGTAAAAATTATTGAAGGTTCAACCCAATTAGCAGAACTTGGCACAGCTTTACATTACTTAGAGCTTTTAAGGAGGAACCTCTAAATTTGATTTGTGATTCTGAGTACGTAGTCAAGGTCCAATGCATGTATCTGCTTCTGGACTGTGTTTTTTGTTTTGGTTTTGTTCTTTTTTAAAACAAAAAGGGGGGAGAAGTAGGGAAAACACCACAAAACCAATTGTCAAAAGCATTGTATGTGATGAAACACTTTGTAAGTATGACCCAAAACCATGCTAAATCAGAAAGAACCTACATTAGTTATGGTCAAATTACTAGTTAACGGTCAATGGAAAAGGCCACACCAATTGATAACCTGGGGGAGAGGTTATGCTTGTGTCTTTACAGGTCAAGGGCCGCAATGGTTGCCAGTACGAAACGTGAAACCTGTGTTATCTTCCTGACAATGATTGTTGCAGCTGCTGTGCTTTGGGTGCCCGCACAGACAAAGACTAACATGTGGAGTACTTTAGCCAACATGACTGACCAGGACTCTATATGCCTAACTACGGTGTCTCCGGAAAAACCGTTCCACACATGCTTGGTTGGTGTCTCCCTTGATGACTACAGCAGTATCACACAACTGTTTCAAAATAGTGGTTGATGCAGAGGCATTGCAACGAACTGTAATAATACCAACATGGCACTTTGGATTAATTGCCTCCCAGAAGCAGATATTGAACCACAGGAACTGGAATTGCTGGCATCTATGCCCATGGATGCTTGTATCCAGCCGGTTTGTGAAAAGTGTCAGAACAGTATACAAGAACATGAATGGATAAAACTGCAAAATATTAATGCTACCCTTGGTGACTATAGAAATGAAACTCAATGGTGTAATGCCTCGCAGAAGAATCCAAGGGATGTCATTGATAATGTGGGAACAGCGACCCCAAAACCTCCTGTATGGTGTATTCTTGATCTGTGGAGATAGAGCCTGAACAGGAATTCCTTCTAATGCTGTTGGAGGACTGTGTATTTTGGGACTATTAACTCTCTTAATGCCCAATGTATCTATGATAATAGGTCACAGAAGAGCAAGACAAGAAAAACACTTTTTGCGTGTATATGAGTCAAAATGTGATGATAATGTAGATTTTTGAGGATCAGGGTTAAGGGTTTTAGGATCTCTTGTATCTGGTGTTGGCACAACTAAAGCTTTAAATACTTTAGAAAAATTAGGATGCTGGCTAGTTAAGCAAACAAACAGAAGTTCTAAGGCTTTAAGTGGACTTTTGTTAGATGTAGATTCTGTAAGACATGCTACACTGCAGAATACAGTCGCAGGAGACTTTTGTTATTAGCCCATGGCCATGGATGTGAGGAATTTGACGGAATGTGCTGTATGGATTTACAGGATAAGTCGAGATCCATCCACAAGGAGATTATACAACTTACGGACCATTCACAGAAGATCAGAGAGGATGTGGGCCTCTTTGGCTTAGAGGGCCTCACGAACTGGTTTGGACTAGGAGGATGGGTAAAAGGGCTTTTGCAGAGTGCTCTGGGTCTCTTAATTATAGTAGTAGTTGTATCAATATGCTTGAGCTGTGCTATATCATGTATTAAGAAGATTTTAGAGCAGACACTTGGGCAGGCTCTGCTCGTAAAAAAAAAAGAAAAGGGGGGAGATGTCAGGGATTGGCTCAAGGAGCGTGGACATGAGTCCACCGAGCAACTGTATGAGCAGAGACCATTTTAGTTGACATAAGTAGGCCTTAGTTAGCTTGTCTATTAGGCTGTGGGAAAGGGGGGAATGGAAAAGTACTGACTAAGGCAGGGTCAGGATATCCTTGAAGAGATAAGAGTCAGAAGAATGCGGGATGCGCATAGCTAGCTAAACCCAAGTAGGTGGAGTAAGTAAATGTAACCTTTTAGTGCTTAGCCTATTAGATAGAGACAAGTATGCATAATTACGGTATTTGGTATAAATGCACGCTATCTCGGGCAATAAAGTTGAATCATGCTTTATCACTCACATTGAGTCGGCCTGCATGTTTTCATCAGCCGCGTACTCGCAGAAAGGGACGAGATCCTCGTGATCTCCCACTTTTATGTGAAGTATTCACGTGAATGGAATGTTATACACAGTTGGTCAGTTTCTTGGTCACCTGTTTCTTGTTGCCCCTCTTGTGAGATGTCCATCCATGCTTATCAATAACTTGCGGGTGTTGTTTTTCCTCACTTAGGCAAAGTGAGGATATTCCGTGCCTAAATATGAGCATGTGTATTTGTTTCCTGAAGTCAAGGACAGCTCTGATGTTGTTTTTGTGAGCCATGTGTATGCACACTGTGGATTTCCATTGTTATTATTTGCTGCACCTCAATAATTTCCTCAACTGATATTCGAACTTGTATTTATGTTATTGGAGTGCTAAAACTCCGTTCTTTACCGGTTAATTTGCTGCACCTTTTTGACCAGAATAAAAGTTTGTTTTGGACCTTGTTGTCTGCCTAAAACTAACTTTGAGGTGCCTCCGTGACAGAAGGTATTTATTTACACGGCACCGGACACACGGGGGATAACTCCGCCCAAGATGTGTGCAAATTTCGAGTAGCTGTGAGCTTGGTTAAATGCAGTAAAGTGTTACATACTCATGAAAGTTTTAGGAATGCCTATACATATTCATAACCTGTCCCCGAGAAGGTGGTTCTTATTACAATGAGCTCCGGGAGACTATTTCCATAGTCTCCACCTCTGGCTCCTCCTGGTTGCAGCTGCGCAGTGATCGTGAACCCGGGTCCTCTTCTCTGTACACAATAATCTTTGGTCCAGTGTGATGAGTTGGTTAGGACTCAGACTGCTGAGTTGGTTAAAACTGGCGTATCTCCTGTCCTGTGCCCAAGTTTCTGTTATCAAGTTCACCCAAGGATGCACCAAGGATGCACCCAAGGATTATTATCTTGGCAAGGCATCAGCAAACTCCTGTTTCTCATACAATAAGTTACACAAAGCTAAGCAAGGCTATGTGGGTTAAAGGGTTAGCTCTTTAAGTCTTTAAGTGTGAATTAGTTAATTGTTAGTTAATTAATTGTTAATTCCCTGTATCACTTGAAGAAGCCCTTCTTATCTTTGACATTCCTGGACAGATTTGCTTCCAAGTGGAGCTTGGTCTTCCTAACTGCATCCCTGCATATTCTAACAGCCTCCTTGTATCCCTCCCAGGTGGTCTGTCCCTTTTTCCACATTTCATAAACATCCTTCTTCCACCTGAGTTTTGACCGGAGTTCCTTATTCATCCATGCTGGCCTCTTACTCACTTCACTTGATTTCTTCCTCATAGGGATGCATCAGTCTTGGACTTGAAGGAAGTGATATTTGAATATCAGCCAGCTCTCTTGGACCCCTGTCAAGGTTCTGATTGCGGAGTGACAATAAAACTATGGCAGATGTATTGTTAACCTCTTCTTCCCCCCTTCAGCCCCTCCCTCTCCCCCCTTCCCACTAAGGACAGGCGATTGGGAGGGAAAGAAGGACAGAGAGAAGAGAGCTGGAAAAATTAAAAATGTTTTACTAATGCTACTAATAAGAACAGAGAAAATAATACAAAATATACAAAACCAATCTTGAAAGTCTCAGCAACAGCAGAGCCAGCACGCAAAGTCCTGGATTGGACTCTGCAGCCAACCGGAGCTGGATTCAGTCTGTCACTAGGCCTCAATTTGCAGGGACGACTAGCAAGGTCCTCTCGCAATGTCGGCCATAAGGAAAAGGGAGGAGATCCTCACGATCTCCCACTTTTATATGAAGTATTCACGTGAATGGGATGTTATACTCAGTTGGTCAGTTTCTTGGTCACCTGTTTCTTGTTGCCCCTCTCGCGAGACGTGCATCTGTGCTTATCAATAACTTTGCATTCCATTTCTATGTTTAGCAAAACATGTATCTGGTTTTCCAGGAAAATGCAGCTAATATGAAGGCTTTAGCTGACAGGCAAATTCACTAAAAGATAAACTTGTTTTTAACAAAAACAGGACATTCCACCCCTTATAATATGCCATTCACTGAATACTTAAACCTTATCAATACAATCTATCAATACAATCTAATTAATCACTACTACTGTGTATATATATACATACGTACATATATACACAGGAGTAATTCATCATACTTTTAATCTGTGGACCATCCTTTGAAAAGTTCATTAAGTTCATTTGTCACAACAGTCTCCCAGGGCAGGAAAAATGGTACATCTAGTGCATCTCATGACCACTGTTTGTGGGTTAAAGACATCAACTTCGAAGGTGTTGTCAGGCACCACTCGAAGAAGTTAGCTCTGGTTTCACCATCACTGTCTTGATCTGAAAGACACTTAGTAAACACTGTTAGCATGGCAATTCACATCATGCAGTCCAGTATTGAATATTTTCACCTAAACTCAAATCCCCTTGAGGTACACACCGAACTTCTCCATCCTTAAGCATCACCCACCAGGTGCTGCCAGGTCCCTGGGCAAAAACAATCCCACGAATGGGCTTGCCTTTGCCTAAGGCAGGACTAACCCAGACTGCCTTTCCTAACATATTTTTCATGTGTACTACAGGGACTTTATCTCCCTCTACAGTACGAAGAATTTCTGATTGTGCAGGCCCGGCTCGATTAGTTGATCACCTAGTGTTGACCAACCAAGTGGCTTTTGCTAAACGTGAATCCCGGTTTTTAATGGTTCCACCACCAAGTGCCTTTAGTGTAGTTTTTAACAAACCATTGTACCTTTCAGTTTTCCCAGAGGCTGGTGCATGATATGGAATATGATATACCCACTCAATACCATGTTCTTTGGCCCAATTGTCTATAAGACTGTTTTTGAAATGAGTACCATTGTCTGATTCAATTCTTTCTGGCGTACCGTGTCGCCAAAGGACTTGCTTTTCAAGGCCCAAGATAGTATTTCGGGCTGTAGCATGAGGTACGGCATATGTTTCCAACCATCCGGTGGTTGCTTCCACCATTGTAAGTACATGACGCTTACCTTGACGTGTTTGTGGAAGTGTAATATAATCAATCTGCCAAGCTTCTCCATACTTATACTTTAACCATCGCCCCCCATACCATACAGGCTTTAACCGTTTAGCTTGTTTGATTTTGGTGCAAGTTTCATATTCATGAATAACCTGTGAAATAGTGTCCATAGTTAAATCCACCCCTCGATCGCGAGCCCATTTATATGTTACATCTTTACCTTGATGCCCTGAAGCATCATGGGCCCACCGAGCTAGGAAAAGTTCACCTTTCTGTTGCCAGTCCAAGTCCACCTCAGCTACTTTAATCTTAGCAGCTTGATCTGCTTGTTGGTTGTTTCGATGTTCCTCGGTGGCTCGACTTTTAGGCACATGAGCATCTACATGCCGAACTTTCACAGGCAGGCTCTCTAGCCGAGCAGCAATGTCTTGCCACAGTGTGGCAGCCCAAGTGGGTTTACCTCTGCACTGCCAGTTGTTTTTCTTCCATTGCTGTAGCCACAGTATCACAGTATCACAGTATGTTTGGGATTGGAAGGGACCTCAAAAGATCATCTAGTCCAATCCCCCTGCTGGAGCAGGAACACCTAGGTGAGGTCGCACAGGAACATGTCCAGGCGGGTTTTGAATGTCTCCAGGGAAGGAGACTCCACAACCCCCCTGGGCAGCCTGTTCCAGTGCTCTGTCACCCTTACTGAGAAGAAGTTTTTTCTCAAATTTAAGCGGAACCTCTTGTGTTCCAGCTTGATCCCATTACCCCTTGTCCTATCATTGTTGGCCACCGAGAAGAGCCTGGCTCCATCCTCATGGCACTCACCATTTATATATTTATAAACATTAATGAGGTCCCCCCTTAGTCTCCTCTTCTCCACCCCCACAAGGCATTTGCTACCCTCCATGAGTCAGTATAGAGATAAAGTATTGGCCACTTTTCTCTTTCAGCAGTGTCCAAAGCCAGGTGGATGGCTCTCACTTCTGCAAACTGACTAGATTCACCTTGTCCTTCAGTGGCTTCTGTAACTTGTCATGTGGGACTCCACACAGCAGCTTTCCACCTTCAATGTTTTCCTACAAGATGACAGGATCCATCTATGAACAGTGCATACTGCTTTTCAGTCTCTGAAAGTGTATTATACGGTGGTGCTTCTTCAGCACGTGTTACTTCCTCCTCATCTGGAGACATCCCAAAGTCTTTGCTTTCTGGCCAGTCTGTAATCACTTCTAAGATCCCTGGGCGATTGGGACTTCCAACTCGAGCTCGTTGCGTGATCAGTGCAATCCATTTACTCCACGTAACATCGGTTGCATGATGCGTAAAGGGAACCGTACCTTTGAACATCCCACTCAGCCCTGGTAGTCGAGGTGCTAGGAGAAGCTGTGCTTCAGTACCAATCACTTCTGAAGCAGCTCGGACTCCTTCATATGCTGCTAGTATCTCTTTTTCAGTTGGAATATAGTTGGCCTCAGATCCTTTGTATCCTCGACTCCAAAAACCTAAGGATCGACCTCGGGTTTCTCCTGATGCTTTCTGCCAGAGGCTCCAGGTAGGACCATTATCTCTGGCTGAGGTGTAAAGCAAATTTTTAACATCTAGTCCAGTCTGAACTGGTCCAAGGGCCACCGCATGAGTTATCTCACGCTTAATTTGTTCAAAGGCTTGTAATTGTTCCGGGCCCCGCTCAAACTGGTTCTTTTAACGAGTCACTCAATAGAGAGGGCTCACAATCTGGCTGTAGTCAGGAATATGCATTCTCCAAAAACCTGCAATGCCCAAGAAAGTCTGTGTCTCCTTTTTATTAGTAGGTGGAGACATTGCTGCAATTTTGTTGATCACATCCATTGGGATCTGACGATGGACATCTTGCCATTTTATTCCTAAAAACTGGATCTCTCATGTGGGTCCCTTGACCTTGCTTCATTTTATGGCAAAACCAGCATCCAAAACAATCTGAATTATTCTCTCACCTTTCCTGAAGACTTCTTTCGCAGTGTGGCCCTATACGATGATGTCGTCAATATATTGCAAGTGTTCTGGAGCTTTACCTTGCTCCAGCGTGATCTGGATCAGTCCATGGCAGATGGTAGGACTGTGTTTCCACCCCTGGGGCAAGCGATTCCATGTGTACTGGATACCCATCCAGGTGAAAGCAAACCACGGCCTGCTAAAGGAATAGAGAAAAATGCATTAGCAATATCAATTGTGTCAAAGCACTTGGCTGCCTTTGAGTCCAGTTCAAATTGCAGTTCTAGCACGTCAGGCACAGCAGCACTCAATGGTGGTGTAACTTCATTCAGGCCCCGATAGGCTACTGCTAGTCTCCACTCTCCACTAGACTTACGCACTGGCCAAATTGGGCTGTTCAAAGGTGAGCGAGTCTTACTGATCACACCCTGGCTTTCCAATTGACAGATCAACTTCTGGATAGGAATCAAAGAGTCTCGATTGGTGCGATATTGCCAGCAATGCACCGTCGTGGTAGCAATTGGCACCTGCTGATTGTCAACCATCAGCAGTCCTACAACAGAAGGGTCATCTGAAAGACCAGGCAAATCAGACAGCTGTTCAATTTTCTCAGTGTCCACAGCTGCTATACCAAATGCCCACCTATACCCTTTTGGGTCCTTAAAATACCCTCTCCTGAGGTAGTCACCGAGAAGAGCCTGGCTCCATCCTCATGGCACTCACCCTTTATGTATTTATAAACATTAATAAGGTCACCCCTCAGTCTCCTCTTCTCCAAACTAAAGAGACTCAGCTCCCTCGGCCTTTCTTCATGAGGGAGGTGCTCCACTCCCTTAATCATCTTTGTTGCCCTACGCTGGACCCTCTCCAGCAGTTCCCTGTCCTTCTTGAACTGAGGGGCCCAGAACTGGACACAATATTCCAGATGTGGTCTCACCAGGGCGGAGTAGAGGGGAAGGAGGACCTCTCTCGATCTACTAACCACTCCCCTTGTAATTCACCCAAGGATGCCATTGGCCTTCCTGGCCACAAGGGCACAGTGCTGGCTCATGGTCATCCTGTTGTCCACCAGGACCCCCAGGTCCCTTTCCCCTACACTGCTCTCTAATATGTAATTTCCCAATCTATACTGGAACCTGGGGTTGTTCCTGCCCAGATGCAGGACTCTACACTTTCCCTTGTTAAATTTCATTAGGTTATTTCCTGCCCAACTCTCCAGCCTGTCCAGGTCCCGCTGGATGGCAGCACAGCCTTCTGGCGTGTCAGCCACCCCTCCCAGCTTAGCGTCATCAGCAAACTTGCTGATAGTACACTCTATTCCCTCGTCTAAATCGTTAATGAATATATTGAATAATATTGGCTCCAGTACTGACCCCTGAGGCACTCCACTAGATACTGGCCTCCAACTAGACTCCGCACCATTGACTACCACTCTCTGGCTTCTCTCCTTAAGCCAATTTGCAACCCACCTCACTACTCTATTGTCCAGACCACACCTCCTCAACTTAGCCGTATTGGTCTTTTATCTCACCCAGAGGTTTTTCAAGATAAAGCAGAAACGAGTAGAAATTCATTAGCAGCTGCAGTATAATGAAATAAACCAGTGCCAAACCACACAGTATAGTCATAACTATAATCCAGTTTCTTGTTGTTATATAATGAATACTTTGATTCACAAAGAATGGCCAACAGAGGTATGGTACTACTGAGCACAGTGTAGAAAATAACTGATAAAACTTATGCCACAACATCTTAAAACCAATGTAATTCATGCTGCCTTAATACCACTAATTAATGTTCAAAACAGATTTGCGAGTATCACAACTGTATGAGTTGGCAACGTGCCAAGAAAATTGAAAGGTACCTCAGAGCAGTAGAAAAGCCAAAAATCTCCAAATTTACCCCTTTTTAGTGCCAAATTTTAAACCTTTCTCAGCCCCACGTTGGGCACCAATTATCTGTTATAGATTTTGATTATGGGGTGACAATAAAACTGTGGCAGATGTATTGTTAACCTCCTCTTCCCCCTTCAGCCCCTCCCTCTCCCCCCTTTCACACTAAGGACAGGCGATCGGGAGGGAAAGAAGGACAGAGAGAAGAGAGTTGGAAAAATTAAAAATGTTTTACTAATGCTACTAATAAGAATAGAGAAAATAATACAAAATATACAAAACCAATCTTGAAAGTCTCAGCAACAGCAGAGCCGGCACCCAAAGTCCTGGATTGGACTCTGCAGCCAACCGGAGCTGGATTCAGTCTCTCACTAGGCCTCAGTTCACAGGGACGACTAGCAAGGTCCTCTCCTAATGTCGGCCATAAGGAAAAGGGAGGAGATCCTCGTGATCTCCCACTTTTGTATGAAGTATTCACGTGAATGGGATGTTATACTCAGTTGGTCAGTTTCTTGGTCACCTGTTTCTTGTTGCCCCTCTCGCGAGATGTGCATCTGTGCTTATCAATAACTTTGCATTCCATTGCTATGTTTACCAAAACATGTATCTGGTTTTCCAGGAAAATGCAGCTAATATGAAAGCTTTAGCTGACAGGCAAATTCACTAAAAGAGAAATGTGGGACTATGGTGGGTCCATGGATTCCCTGACAGAGGGCATGGGAACAGAAATTAGCCTTGAAGATATTAAGGCCTATCCGTGAGAAAGATGGGAGTAAAGGAGTATCTGGTGACCCTGACGTGATCCTGTATGAAGAAGGATCTCGCATGAAGAAGAGACAGCGGTGAAACTGTGAAAGCCGAAGACAAGCTGTGGAGATGGAGCCTGGTACAGCTGATAGAGCAGCAGGGGGGAGCTGCCGAAGATCCAGATCCTTGAAAAGACACCACGCCAAGAGTTGGTGAGCTACCGGGAACGGGGCAGGGTGGAACTTATCTAAAGAAGAGGGTATTATATTATCTACATGGAAATTGTTTCTGAAGAAGTGGGGTATTAGCCTTCTGAAATTGACTTTACGAAGGATGTTACTATGGGACAAAGCACTACTGAAAGATCCAAAGAAACAACTGAACTGTTAACAACATGGCACTTGTTGCTAGAAACTTTGAGAGGATTACAAGAGCAACAGGAACTTGCAGAGACAGCAGAGAGGGGTGGCTTCCCTGGACTAGATTTGGAAAAAAAAAAAAAAAAGTGCACTGTTCCAAACCCCGAATCCCCCTGTTACTAATGATTCTCAAGCACCGTTCAAGTCCGCGCTATCTGATGACTCGGATGAGGATGAGGGTCTGCAGCATTTTCTTGAAAAGTTAAAAGGAAAAGGAGTATGTACATGTGTTGCCCCGAGGTCACATAAAAACCATGAAAGACTCAAGCAAAATTAGACTTATGCAATGTAACAGCTATAGATCATTTAGGATGGAATGATGGGGACTCGTTGAAAGGGGCGAGTAT